>NC_000069.6:38598190-38898190 GCF_000001635.26 Mus musculus
GCCCCTAAAAGAAGACAATAAACAAAAGCCAGGGCACCTCTAAAGTATATCTATCCCATTACAGCAAGGTTGGGTATCCTAACACAATATAAACACAAGAAAATGATCTTAAATTCAGTGTTATAAAGATAATAGAGGCATTTAAAGAGGAAATGAATAAATCCCTTAAAGACATACAGGAAAATATAAACAGGTGAAGGAAATAAAACTATGCAAGACCTGAAAGTTGAAATAGAAGTAATAAAGAAAACACAAGCTGAGGAGATCCTGGAGATGGAAAACCTAGGGAAGAAAACAGGAACAACAGATGCAAGCATCACCAAAGAATATAGAAGATGGAAGAGAGAATCTCAGGCATGGAAGATGCAATAGAAGAAATTGATACATCAGTCAAAGAAAATGTTAAAGCTAAAAATTTCCTGACACAAAACATCCAGGATATCTAGGATACCATGAAAAGACCTAACCTAAGAATAATAGGAATAGAAGGTGAAGCTCCAAGGCCCAGAAAATATTTTCAACAAATCATAGAGGAAAACTTTCCCAATCTAAAGAAAGAGATGCTTACAAACATTCAAGAATTTTGTAGAACACCAATTAGACTGAACAAAGAAAAAAAATTCTTCCTGGCACATAATAATCAAAGCAAAATCTACAGAACAAGGATCTCTCCTTTTTCTGTTAAAAGCAGCAAAGGAAAAAGGCCAAATAACATGCAAAGGTGGACCTATCAGAATTACACCTGACTTCTCAACAGAGGCTCTAGAAGCTAGAAGGGCCTGGAAAGAAATCTTGGAAGCTCTAAAAAACCACAGGTACTACCCTAGACTACTATACTCAGCAAAACTCTCAATTACCATAGATAGAGAAAGCAAAATATTTCAAGACAAACCAAATTCAAACATTATCTATTCACAGATCCAGCCCTACATAAAATACTAGAAGGAAAACTCCAACCCAAGGAGGCTAGCTACATACAAGAAAACACAGGAATAAGTAATCCCATAGCAGCAAAAATAAGGAAAGCACACGCGCGCGCGCGCGCACACACACACACACACACACACACACACACGAACACCACCAACACAACCAACACAACCAACATCAAAATAACAATCACTGTTCATTAATATCTCTCAACATCAATGAATTCAATTCCCCAACAAAAAGACAGGCTAACAGAATGGAAGTGAAAACATTCTTTGGCACAAAACATTCTGCTGCACACAAGAAACACACCTTAGCAATACAGACATTACCTCAAAGTAAAGGGCTGGAACTGTTTTCTAAGCAAATGGATCCAAGAGGAAAGCTAGAGTAGCCATTCTAATATCTAATTAAAATAGACTTTCACCCAAAATTAATGAAAAAAGATAGGAAGAGCAATTCATACTCAAAGGAAAAATCTACCAAGATGATAGCAATTCTAAATATCTATGCCCCAAACATGAAGACACCTATATTTATAAAATAAACATTGCTAAAGCTTAAATCACACATTGAGACAGTGGGAGACTTCAACACCCTACTCCCACAAATTGACAGGTTTTCAGACAAAACTAAACAGAGAAATAATGAACCTAATAGACATTAAGAATGAAATGTACCTAGTAGACATCTATAGAGTATGTCACCCAAACACAAAAGAATATACCTTCTTCTCAGTACGTCATGGATCCTTCTCCAAAGTTGATCATACAGTCAGTCACAAAGCAAATCTCAAGAGATACAAGAAATTTGAAGCAATGCCTTGTATCTTATCAGATCATGATGGATTAAAGCTGGACTTCAACAACAACAGAAACACTGAAAAGCCTATACACTCATGGAAATAGAACAACTCACTACACAATGTTCTCTGGGTCAGGGAAGAATTAAAGACTTTCATGAATTCAATGAAAATGAAGGCATAATATGGACAAATCAACGGGACACAATGAAAGCAGTGTTAAGAGGAGAAAGTTCATTAACACTAAGTGCCTTTATAAAGAAATTAGAAAGTTCTCATACCAGCAATTCAAACGCACACCTGTAAACTCTAGACAAAAAAAGAAGGAGGTACATCCAAGAGGAGTAAATGGCAGGAAAAAAAAAATCAAAATCAGGGCTGAAATCAATCAGAGACAAAGAAAATGATACAAAAAATTGATAAAACCAAGAGATGGCACTTTGAGAAAAATCAATGAGATAGACAAACCCTTAGCCAAACTCACCAAAAGACAGAGAGACAGTATGCAGATTAACATAAGAAATGAAAAGGGATACACAATAACAAACACTGAGGAAATTCAAACAATAAGTAGGTTTTACTTCAAAAGCCTGTATTCCACAAAATTGAAAAATCTTAACCAAATGGACCATTCTCCAGACAGATACCACTTACCAAATTTAATCATGATCAGGTGAACTATTCAAATAGCTTTCTGAGCCCCTAAGGAAATAGGAGCAGTCATTAAAAGTCTCACAACCAAAAAAAAAAAAAAAAAAAAAAAAAAAAAAAAAAAAAAAAAAAAAAAAAAAAAGAAAGAAAGAAAAAAGAAAAGCCCATGGCCAGAAGGTTTTACTGCAAAATTGTACCACACCTTCAAAGAAGAGCTAATACTAATACTTTTGAAACTGATAGAACCTAGTGGGGAAACCCCCACTCAATCCCCGATTCGGTGTGCACCCAAAAAAATCACGAAGGACCATCTTGATGTAATTACATGAGGTCGTTTTAATTACGGAGCTCTGGACCAACATGCATCCCACACAGGAGATAATGGATGTCAGCCACGAGGCTTGAAAGCTAGGAGTTTTTATGGGGTAAGGGGCTTAGGGGTGTGGAATTCAGCATAGCGACACACTATTGGCTTATTCAAACATCAGCAGAAAAATTACATGTACGTGTAGGGTGTCAGAGTTCTGTGAGTTGTTGACTCAGTTTAAATAGCCCTGTTATGTCTCCACATTCCTCTTTATCTTTAAGGTTAAGCTGTTCCCAGGAATGTTTTAACTATGGGGCATACCCAGGTTTGTTTTTCTCTTTTCTCAGTCCCAGGCAGCCTCTAGGCTCACAAACAACTAGCAATTTCTGAGTACTTTATATGACTTACAGGTCTTGAAATTTCATCTTTCTTTCAAAACTAGTTCACAAAACTAGAAACAAAAGGAACACTGCCAAACTCATTGCGTGAGGTCACAGTCATCCTGACACCTAAACCACAGAAAGGCTCAACAAAGGAAAAGAACTTCAGCTCTACCTCTCTTATGAACACTTATGCAAAAATACTCAGTAGAGAAAAAAAACTCACAAACCAAATCCAGGATCACATCAAAGACATCACCCATCAAGATCAAGTAGGCATCATTCCAGGGATGAAAGGATGGGTCAATATAAAAAAAGATCCATCAATGTATTCTGCTACATAAACAAACAAAGAAAAATAACAGATAATTATCTCACTAGACACTGAAAAAAACCTTTGATAAAATCTAACACCTCTTTATGTTAAAGATATTAGAGAAATCAAAGATAAAGGGAACATACCTAAACATAAAACAATTTACAGTAAGCCAATAGCCAACATCAGACTGAATGGAGAGAACCTTAAAATTATTCCACTAAAATCAGGGACAAGACAAGGCTGCCCACTCTTTCTCTATCTATGCAACATACTACTTGAAATTCTAGCCAGAGCAATAAGATAACTAAAGGAGATCAAAAAGATACAAATTGAAAAGGAAAAAGGCAAAGCATCACTATTTACAGATTATATAATAGTATTCATAAGCAACCAAAAAAATTCTACCAGAGAACTCCTACAGCTGGTAAACAGCTTAATCAAAGTGGCTAAATACAAAATTAACTCAAACAAATCGGTAGCTTTTTTTTTTATAAACATGATAAACGGGCAGAGAAAGAAATTAGAGAAATAACACCCTTTACAATAGCCATGAGTGACATAAAATATCTTGGTGTAACTCTAATCAAGCAAGTGAAAGATCTGTGTGACAAGAACTTCAAGTCCTTAAAGAAAGAAATTGAATATACTAGAAGATGAAAAGATTTCCCATGCTCATGGATAGGTAGGATTAACATAGTGAAAATGGCCATCTTACCAAAAGCAATCTACAGATGCAATGGAATCCCCATCAAAAATTCAATACAATCTTTTATAAACTTTGAAAGAGCAATTCTCAACTTCATATGAAAACAAAACAAAACAAACCCCAGGAAAGCCAAACTAATACTGAACAATAAAAGAACTTTATGAGGAATCACCACCACCCCTCTCAGGTGGCATTTGCTGCTTCTCTGAAGCAGAAAACAAAAGAGAAAGACAAATCTGTCTGCTAGGCAGAGTTAAGGCAGTCCAGGCCTGTTGGTAGATTTCCCAGCCTACTGAGGCATGGAGATAAGAGGGGCCTCACTTGGTGCTCCAGGTGAGGGGATTAAGAGTCTATTGACCTTGGTGGAAGAAATAGGGAGGTTCCGGATGGAAACAACACCAACAACCTAAATAACCCAATTTAAAAATGGGGCAGAAGCTAAACAGAGAATTTGCAACATAGGAATCTTTTTTTTTTTTTTTTTTTTTTTTTTGTCAAAGGGGGATAAGAGAAAGTTTATTCTGGACCAAATATTAATGACCACGACATGACATATGTAGGTTAACCATGGAAATCTCATCTTCTAGCTAAGTTCATGAATTTTTTTATTAGGTATTTTCTTCATTTACCTTTCCAATGCTATCCCAGAAGTCCCCCCTTTGCCTCCTCCCACTCCCCTCCTCCCACCCCCTCACTTCTTGGCCCTGGCATTCCCCTGTACTGAGGCATATAAAGTTTGCAAGACCAATGGGCCTCTCTTTCCACTGATGGCCAACTAGGCCATCTTCTGATACATATGCAGCTAGAAACATGAGCTCTTGGGGGGGGGGGTACTGGTTAGTTCATATTGTTGTTCCACTTATAGGGTTGCAGATCCCTTTAGCTCCTTGGGTACTTTCTCTAGCTCCTCCATTGGGGGCCCTGTGATCCATCCAATAGCTGAATCTGAGCATCGACTTCTGTGTTTCCTAGGCCCCGGAATAGTCTCACAAGAGACAGCTATATCTGGGCCTTTCAGCAAACACTTGCTAGTATATGCAATGGTATCAGCGTTTGGAGGCTGATTATGATATGGATCCCCGGGTATGGCAGTCTCTAGATGGTCCATCCTTTCGTCTCAGCTCCAAACTTTGTCTCTGTAACTCCTTCCATGGGTGTTTTGTTCCCAATTCTAAGAAGGGGCAAAGTGTCCACATTTTGGTCTTCATTCTTCTTGAGTTTCATGTGTTTTGCAGATTGTATCTTGTATCTTGGGTATTCTAAGTTTCTGGGCTAATATTCACTTACCAGTGAGTACACATCATGTAAGTTATCTGTCTAGAAACTTGTCCATTTCACCCCGGTTCTCCAGTTTTGTTGAGTATAGCCTTTTGTAGAAGGATCTGATGGTGTTTTGGATATCTTCAGGATCTGTTGTTATGTCTCCCTTTTCATTTCTGATTTTGTTAATTAGGATGCTTTCCCTGTGCCCTCTAATGAGTCTGGCTAAGGGTTTATCTATCTTGTTGATTTTCTCAAAGAACCAGCTCCTCATTTGGTCGATTCTTTGAATAGTTCTTCTTGTTTCCACTTGGTTGATTTCACCCCTGAGTTTGATTATTTCCTGCCATCTACTCCTCTTGGGTGAATTTGCTTCCTTTTTTTCTAGAGCTTTTAGATGTGTTGTCAAGCTGCTAGTATGTGCTCTCTCCCATTTCTTCTTGGAGGCACTCAGAGCTATGAGTTTCCCTCTTAGAAATGCTTTCATTGTGTCCCATAGGTTTGGGTACGTTGTGGCTTCATTTTCAATAAACTCTAAAAAATCTTTAATTTCTTTCTTTATTCCTTCCTTGACCGAGGTCTCATTGAGAAGATTTTTGTTCAGTTTCCACGTGAATGTTGGCTTTCTATTATTTATTTTGTTATTGAAGATCAGCCTCAAGCCATGGTGATCTGATAGGATGCATGGGACAATTTCAATATTTTTGTATCTGTTGAGGCTTGTTTTGTGAACAATTATGTGGTCAATTTTGGAGAAGGTACCATGAGGTGCTGAGAAGAAGGTATATCCTTTTGTTTTAGGATAAAATGTTCTGTAGATATCTGTTAGATCCATTTGTTTCATAACTTCTGTTAGTTTCACTGTGTCCCTGTTTAGTTTCTGTTTCCATGATCTGTCCATTGGTGAAAGTGGTATGTTGAAGTCTCCCACTATTATTGTGTGAGGTGCAATGTGTGCTTTGAGCTTTACTAAAGTTTCTTTAATGAATGTGGCTGCCCTTGTATTTGGAGCATAGATATTCATAATTGAGAATTCCTCTTGGTAGATTTTACCTTTGATGAGTATGAAGTGCCCCTCTTTGTCTTTTTTGATGACTTTGGGTTGGAAGTCGATTTTATTAGATATTAGAATGGCTACTCCAGCTTGTTTCTTCAGACCATTTGCTTGGAAAATTGTTTTCCAGCCTTTCATTCTGTGGTAGTGTCTATCTTTTTCCCTGAGATGGGTTTCCTGTAAGCAGCAAAAGGTTGGGTCCTGTTTGTGTAGCCAGTCTGTTAGTTTATGTCTTTTTATTGGGGAGTTGAGTCCATTGATATAAGGAGATATTAAGGAAAAAGTAATTGTTGCTTCCCATTATTTTTGTTCTTAACGTTGGCATTCTGTTCTTGTGGCTGTCTTCTTTTAAGTTAGTTGAAGGATTACTTTCTTTTTTTTTTTTCTACGATGTGGTTTCTGTCCTTGTATTGTTTTTTTGTTTGTTTTTTTTTCTGTTATTATCTTTTGAAGGGCTGGATTCGTGGAAAGATAATGTGTGAATTTGGTTCTGTCGTGGAATACTTTCGTTTCTCCATCTCCAGTAATTGAAAGTTTGGCTGGGTATAGTAGCCTGGGCTGGCATTTGTGTTCTCTTAGTGTCTGTATAACATCTGTCCAGGATCTTCTGGCTTTCATATTCCCTGGTGAAAAATCTGGTGTAATTCTGTTAGGCTTGCCTTTATATGTTACTTAATCTTTTCCCCTTACTGCTTTTAATATTCTCTCTTTATTTAGTGCATTTGTTGTTCTGATTATTATGTGTCAGGAGGAATTTCTTTTCTGGTCCAGTCTATTTGGAGTTCTGTAGGCTTCTTGTATGTTCATGGGCATCTCTTTCTTTAGGTTTGGGAAGTTTTCTTCTATAATTTTGTTGAAGATATTTGCTGGCCCTTTAAGTTGAAAATCTTCATTCTCATCTACTCCTATTATCCGTAGGTTTGGTCTTCTCATTGTGTCCTGGATTTCCTGGATGTTTTGAGTTAGGATCTTTTTGCATTTTTCATTTTCTTTGATTGTTGTGGCAATGTTCTCTATGGAATTTTCTGCACCCGAGATTCTCTCTTCCATTTCTTGTATTCTGTTGCTGATGCATCTATGGTTCCAGATTTCTTTCCTAGGGTTTCTATCTCCAGCATTGCCTCACTTTGGGTTTTCCTTATTGTGTCTACTTCCCTTTTTAGGTCTAGTATTGTTTTGTTCAGTTCCATCACCTGTTTGGATGTGTTTTCCTGTTTTTCTTTAAGGACTTCTACCTGTTTGGTTGTGTTTTTCTCTTTTTCTTTAAGGATTTGTAACTCTTTAGCAGTGTTCTCCTGTATTTCTTTAAGTGTGTTATTAAAGTCCGTCTTGATGTCCTCTACCATCACCATGAGATATGCTTTTAAATCCGCGTCTAGCTTTTCGGGTGTGTTGGGGTGTCCAGGACTGGGCAAGGTGGGAATGCTGCGTTCTGGTGATGGTGAGTGGTCTTGGTTTCTGTTAGTAAGATTCTTACATTTGCCTTTCCCCATCTGGTAATCTCTGGAATTAGTTGTTATAGTTGTCTCTGGTTAGAGCTTGTTCCTCTTGTGATTCTGTTAGCCTCTATCAGCAGACCTGGGAGACTAGATCTCTCCTCTGAGTTTCAGTTGTCAGAGCACTCTCTGCAGGCAAGCTCTCCTCTTACAGGGAAGGTGCACAGATATCTGGCGTTTGTACCTCCCTCCTGGCAGAAGATGAAGGCCTGTAACAGGGCCTGTCCCAGAAGCTGTGTTGCTTCGGCCTGTCACAGAAGCTGTTATCTTCTGTAGTTCATACTCTCACCTGCACAGACTAGTCTCAGAGGGATCCGGGAACCAAGATGGCTCTCCCAGGTGGTCTGGCAAAGCCCTCCCGGGCAGGGCGGACACCTTTCCTCTGGCAGGGAAGGTGCCCAGATGTCTGGAGCCCGAAAAGGGGTCTGTCTCAGAAGCTGTCCTCTAGGGACCTTGGGGGTGTCTGCCAACTCTGCACCCAGTTGACCCTGGGCCGACTGGAAGGGACTTGTGCCTCTGGTCAGGCTGGGTTTCCTGCTTTCCTAATGCTGTCTCAGATCCTGCACGATTGGATTGGAACAGAAGTTGTGTTCCACTCACCAGTGGTCCTAAGATTGCGTGGAGAGTCCTCTTGGGGACCTTGGGGGTGACCGCTGGTGCCGACCGGAAGGGACTTGTGACCCTGGTCAGGCCAACATAGGAATCTTTAATGACCAAGAAGCACTTAAAGAAATGCTCAGTCTTTAGTCATCAGGAAAATTCAAATTAAAACAACTCTGAGGTTCCATCTTATACCCATAAGAATGGCTAAAACCTCAAGAGATAGCACAAGCTGCCAAAGATGTGGGGTAAGGGGAGCACTCCTCCATTGCTGGTGGGAGTAAAAACTTGTAAAACCACTATGGAAATCAATTTGGTGGTTTCTTAGAAAATTGGGGAGAGTTCTACCTCAAGATCCAGCTATACCATTCCTGGGCATATACCCAAAGGATGTTTCAAAATCCCACAAAGACACTTGCTCAACTATGTTATAGCAGCTTCATTCATAATACTCAGAAACTAGAAACAATCTTGATGTCTCTCAACTGAAGAATGGATAAAGAAAATGTGGTACATCTACACAATGGAATACTATTCAGCTATTAAAAACGAAGGCATCATGAATTTTTCAGGTAAATGAATGAAACTTAAGAATATCAATCTGAGTGAGGCAACCCAGCCCCCAAAGGAAATGCATGGTATATACTCACTTATAAGTGGATATTAGCCATAAAATACAGGTTCCATGCTACACTCCACTGACCCAAAAAAGCTAAACAAGAAGGAAGACACAAGCAAGGATGCTTGAAGTTCACTTACAAGGGGGAAAGTCATAAGAGGCAGATGGAAGGAGGGAACTAGAAGGAAGGGGGAAATAGGGAGAGGGAATGGAAGGTTTAGTATCAGGTGTGGAAAAGGAAGGATAGATGGCTAGAAAATGAATGGAAATCTGCAACTGACAGGAGTGAGGAGGTAGGTGTGGGGCATCTCCAGAACAAGAAAGAGATCTGGATAAGGGAAGCATCCAAAATCAATGGGGTAACCTCAGCTCTGACTCACTACATTGGAGATATGGAACTTGAAGAGGCCACCTCCTGTAGGCAGGCAGTAACTCCAGTGGAGTGATAGAGATGCCAACCCATGCACAAACTTTTAACCCAAAATTCATCCTGTCTAAAAGAAATGCAGGCATGGGGGATGGAACAGAGACTGAGAGAATGGCCAACCAATAACCAGCCTAACTTGAAACCCATTCCATGGGCACCAATCCCTGACACTGTTAATGATACTGTGTTATGATTGAAGATAGCTGTCATAACATGGCTGTCCTCTGAGAGGCTCTACCCAGCAGCTGACTCAGACAGATGCAGAGACCACAGCCAAACAGTGGATGGAGCTTGGAGACTCCAATAAAAGAATAGGAAAAAGGTTGCAGGCCCTGAAGGGGATAGGAACTCCACAGGAAGACTAACTGAGTCAAATAACCTGGACCCTTGGGGTTCTCAGAGTATGAACCACCAACCAAAGAATATACACAGGCTGGACCTATGCCTCTCCACACATATGTAGCAGATGTGCAGCTTGGTCTTCATGTGGGGGTCCCCAACAACTGGAATGAGGGCTATATCCCAAAAGCTGTTGCCTGTAGGCATACATTTTTTGCAACCTACTTTTAATTAGGGTTCAACCTCTACTCTAGCCCACCACCCAGCAGAGGTAGTGGAAGAAAAAAGTTATTAGGACATAGGGGAAGTGGACCTGATCATCAATAGTCCTTTGGGGGCGAGCTTGATTTTCTTTGGCAGCAGTTCATTCCCATAGCAAACACCAAATACAGCTTAGCAGTTGCAGACCCATCCTCTAGGCAGGCAGACATCAGGCACAAACCAGCAGCTACAGTCCAGACCTTTCAGCAAGCAGACACCAGGCAGCTGTAGTCCAATCCTAAAGAAACCGCTAGGCTAGGCAGCAGGCCTGAGGCGAGGTCACAGAAGTGGCAAGCTGCCACAGGAACCTCCAGAGCAGTTCTCGGGAGAGCTCTCAATGGCAGCATTACCACAAGTTGAGCCCAGCAAGGCTACGTAAGGCAAACCTGTATATGAGTGTCTTTAGAGAAGAATAATGAAAGCCCGGTGCTCATCTCCCACTGTCTGTGGGGTCATTTTTATACTCCTTCATCACACAGCTCCTTCCACACATTTGTTATATTAAAATACCCATTCACTGAGTCTGCTTCAGGAAAACAGTCTTTCATGAGTTTGGTTTAGCAAGATATCCTTTTACCTGTGTGCCCCAGCAAAACATCATTTGACATAACTAACTTTCCAAGGAACAAGGAGCTTCAGTTTCAGTTGCCTGTACATGAGATATGTTCTTCTAGCTGACTTATTTGGCCTCAGTGGGAGAGGAAGTGTGTCTAGCCTCGAAAAGACTTGAAGTGCCAGGGGAGGGGGGTAACGGGGGACCCCACCTGCACAGAGGAGCAGAAGGGGAGTGGAGGTGGGGAAGGATTATGGAAGGGAGTGATGGAGAGCGGGCAACGAGCAGGATGCAAAGTGAATCTCAAAAATATTGTGAAAGTAAAAAATGCAATTTTTATGTAAAATAAAAATTTGTAACCACAAAGAGACACTCTAATAAATCTGCTAATCACTGGGTGTATTTCATGGGTCTGTTGAATGATGTTGGGGATTAACCAGAGCCCTTGCACTTCTAGGCTGGGCTCTGCCAAGCGTCCTTGCCTCCATTTCCTACCCCCTCCTAGTGATTTTTGGGTATTCCTCTTCCTTTGGAGTCATCTTAGGGTCTCTAGTTGTCAGCTGATGTTGCTGACTTCCCATTCTTCAGAGGACATTTATCTCTACCCAGCAACTCTGACAGACATGTGTGCTGAGCTGGGGAAGGCTATCAGAATCCAGACTGTAACATGATGCTGACTCACTGGACACACACAACAGCCCCACAACACACAGACACTGTCTGCCTTCAATTTTTTCCGTGATGTGCTTGAAGTGATTACCTTTGACCTTGAACTTCAGTAGATCTTGTTCTTTCTCAGTTTTAGGGACTGTGACTGACTAGACCTGAGAATTGGCCATCCCTGAACACCATCAAAATCATGGGAGAAAGTGGCAACCCCAGAGAACGTTTTTTTTTTTTTTTTTTTTAAAAACACATTGTCTATGCTAAGCAGTTATGACAGATAAGATAACCATAAAACTTCAAAAAGATAGTTCCATAAACACAGTAGTAGTTTATGGAGCAGAAGTAGAATAGGAACACATGACTGTAGCCTTGGCTCATAGGAATCTAGTTCTAAAGCAAACAAGGGCATGTAGACCTACCTCAGCTCTGGGGGAACCAAAAGCTTCCTGGGCCCAGCAGGGAGCCAGAACCAAAAAGCTCCTGGGGCAGTGGTGAGCACAGGCTGTTTATCCTTCCATGCTGATGAAGGCAAGCTACTCTGCTGCTCCAAGCTGGGGGCCGGGGCTGGGGGTAGGGGGTGGGGGGGGAGGATGCCAACTAATGCAGTCTGTCGATGCATAGCCCCCAAATCTACTGGCTCAAAGGGTTACTGGTGCATATTTTTGTGTCAGCCGCATATACATCTGTGATGAATAAGGACCTGCTAAAGTTTATGGTCAATCTAGACTCAAACTGACAGAGAGGCCATTACCTTGATATGTGCTGTCAGCCACATTAAGAGGAAAGACTTAGCTGGTCTTGTGACAACAATGGTATAGGCTAACCTGACTAGAGTGACATCATTAATGTCAAAAGTTACAGGCAGATACCTGTCTATCTAGCCTCATGGAGCCTTCCTGTGTCCTGTGGTGAAGAATGCTGGAAATTCTTTAAAGCTCTAAGAAATATAAAAAGCAGAGGGTCAGGTCGATGAGTTGGAGCATGCATATTGCTTAGTCAGCGGCTCCAACTTGGCCACTGCCTGAGAACTTTTTTGATAAATCTATGGGCAGTAGACTAAATAGCATCTTATAAGCAAGGAATGTGCAGGAATAGAAAGGAAACAGCTGCTCTCCTTAAACACTGCATTTCTTCCAAGCCACCTCCCTCTGACAAACAATAGCCCTGTAAACCTAGCTCTCCAGAAGGCTTGCCATTAAGAGGAGATGATGGTCGCCACTTCCTTGATGATCAGGGTAGAGTACTCTGCGTCCTCTGATGGACACAGGTACAGAATTAGCATAGTGTGTTGATGGCCTAGCCCAACGGGAAACATTTTTAATTGGCTGTGGAGATGGAGATCAGAGAGAAAGAAAATTCCCTGGAAGATTCGAGACGGTGCCATTAGCATAGGTAATGTCATCTTCCCCTCTTGAGATTACCTGAGATTCTCTAAGAGTTGAATGCCACAATATATGTTGGCTTCTTCTTTTTAGACTAGCATCTTCTTTTTAGTCTAGGAGTTCTGTTTAGGATTGTTTTACATGTGGAAATAAACCAGAAACTACAGTCAGTGTGAGATACAGGCCATAATAAGTAATTGATAAAGCAGCGTAAATGCACACTGGGGAGAGAGAGAGAGAGAGAGAGAGAGAGAGAGAGAGAGAGAGAGAGAGAGAGCGCCACTGAGCAAGTACTGACAGGATGCTTCCATGTAAATAAGATAATTTTTGAGGGACAAACTAGAGGGAATAAATCAAGGTCACCCACAGAAAGGCTGGAAGGGGAGGCTGATTTGCAAGAGAGGATTCATTAGATTACAGGTTACAGAGCTGCATGAATGTCCACACAAATAGTGATATCCAGCATGCAGTTATGTTACTATGGCTGGCATGGGGGGGGGTGGGACTGGAGATGTTGGCTTCTTTCTAAATTATTTCATTAATTCCACTGGCTCATTGACTAATCTTGTGTACTCCTCAGAAGGTAGGCAGAAGCTCCTATGTATCCCTTAAACGTGATGCCCAACAAAGACAAGAGCGAGGTCAAGTTGTCATTGTCTGACTTATCCTCAGCAGCCTCTAAAGTTTTGATGCTGAAAAATCAAAATGGCTGCCCAGTATGGAATTAGGGAAAATTGCTAAAGTACTCATTTACAGTTGGTCAGTTATAGCACTCTTACCAGGTTTTAAGGAGTTGATTTCCAGCCACACACCTGGAGGGAGGTGATCTGAATGCAAGCAGGGCAGGCTGTGGGAGGCCTTCTGTGGGCTTAGCTCCTGTAGACATTGTGGGGCAGTGGGTATAGGGGAAGAGGGGGGAGGGAGAAAGCCCGCATCTGGCCAGAGTTTCTGTGCTCTGGGCAGGTGGACACAGGAGGACTGTCAGATGCTTTCCACATTGCCCCGGGTGGGCATCTGGCTGTGTGAAGCCACTGACCCCACACGGCAGGGGGTGGACAAGGGGCAGCCCCTGGTTCTCAGTCTCTGGCATCCCACACTGGATATGGCAGAGGAGCTGAGAACAGAATAGGAGAAATGAGAAGAGGGCAGAGGGAGAGAGGTTCCCATGCAGGCAAAAGTCTTTAGTCCGGTCCGTGGCTAGAGCACAGGAAGGCCTTTCAATGGAAGGTTAGACACAGCTCGTTAGAAGAAAGCCTATCTCATCGTCCAAGCACAGCGGGCCTTGATGAACAGAGACAGTCCATGGTTTTAGAGCTTTATTGTAGATAGGCAGGGGGAAAGGGAGAAAGTGAGAGAGAGACAGAGAGACAGAGAGACAGAGAGAGAGAGGGAGAGGGAGAGAGAGAGAGAGAGAGAGAGAGAGAGAGAGAGAGAGAGAGAGAGAGAGAGAGAGACCAGCCATGGCCAAGAGGAGAGAAGGGGAAAATAAAGAGAGAGAGAAGAAAGGCCAGAGAGTAAGAAAGCTTAAAGAGAGAGTAAGGAAAGTAAAAGCTCAAGAGAGGGAGGAGGGGCCAAGCAGCCCCTCTTACAGCGGGCTAGTTATCTTGCTGTTGCTAGGTAACTGAGAGGAGTCTAGCCTGAAGGTCAGAAGCTTGGGACATTGTCTACATGACTACTAGCCACATGTTTCTCCTGTGGAGGCTGTGGGGTCGGTAACTTTGACAGGAGCCAGGGGTCCAGGAGACATTAGGACTGCCTTCTGTCCCATGTAGGTGGGAATTACCACCCATCAGGTTCTGCCGGGTTTCAGACCTCAGTTTGACTGGAGATCAGACTGTGCATAGCCTATTGCCCCACAAGGCATCTCAGGTTATATGTGACTATCATGGATCCAGTCACGCACGGAAGCTCTGCCTTAGAAAATTCTAGATTGTTTAACAACTCTAGAATAGACTCATAGTTACTAAGATTATCCAGAAATAGATTGAGCTAAGCAAATTTATATTTGAATTTAGACACAAATGTTGAAAAGATGAATATCCATTTCAGGTTTCTGCACTTCCTATTTTTGTTGCTACTGGTGGAAGCTTTACAGACAGCTGCAGTTTCATTGAAGGTACAAACACAAAATAGTGCATCAGTGTGTGTGTGTGTGTGTGTGTGTGTGTGTGTGTGTGTGTGTGCAGTGTTCATAGAGGGCAGCATAGGATGTCGGATGCCCTGTTGCTAGAGTTATGGAGCCAACCCATGTCCTGTGCAAGCAGAAAGTGCTTTTAGCCACGGAACCATCTCTTCAGCCACATCACTGTTAAACTTCATGTGAACTTGGTAGCATGGAAATAAGAAGCAAGCAACAGATTCTTCAATACTTTCTCACATCCATACAAGGTAATACTAAAATCATTTTCATAATTCTTGGGGCTCAGACACAAAGCAAACCTTTTGCTGTGGGAGTCTTCAGGATTGCTATGCTGACTGTAGTATGACAATGACGATAGCTAAGGCTTTCATCAGGCACTCATGGATTTGTGTATATTTACCCTGTGTTTGCAAAAAAAAAAAAGGTATTTCTGATAGAATTATTGCAGTTGTTAAAGAGGAATTTTTTATGAGGTACAAAATAGAGCAAAATAAATTATGCATTTGTGATCCAAGTACTTGTAATTCTTAATTTTAATGTTTTACTGGGTTTTTGCAACGTTGAAGTTTTATAAGATGCCAAAAGATATTTTTGCCTTATTGATGATGTCTTCTTTATGGTACAAACGTACTGACAGCCATATTTCCCCATAATTTTCTTCACAAATTTATAGCAAACAGTCAAAACAGTTAAGAGGCAGTGAGATTGGAGTTGGAGAGATGGCTCCGGGGTTAGGAGCATGTGTTGCCCTTGCGGAGGACTCAGATTCTGTTCCTAGCATCACTGTTGGAAAGTGTCTGGAACCCAGTTCCAGGGGTCTGGCGCCCTCTTCTGGTTCCTAAGAATGCTGCACCCACACGGTTCACATCCACAAATGCAGGTGAAAACCAACACACATAACTTTAAAAAAAAGGAATAATCTTCCCTTTAAAAAGAGGTGACGACAGCCCAGAAGTGTTTGGAAACTTTTAAAATGATGAAGAAACAAACATTTAAAGTTTGCCTGAAAGCAGATGCTTAAACAGAACACCAGTTTAAACAGAACGGCCAATTCCTCATCATATGTGGGATTGTTTTTATGTATTACAGAATGGAAATCTGCAAGATGAACTAAATGCATCATCACTGGCCGGAACATCTGAACCCTGGGAGCACTGATTTCCACAGGAACAGCACAGCAGTGGCAAATTGTTTTCGTACCCCCATGGAGCAGAGAAAACATTTTCCTGTTTTTTAAAAAACACTAATATTTTAAAAACTTAAAGAGAAAAGCAAGAATATCTCTTTAGCAGAGCAGAGTAAGAAGCTTAAAAAGCCCCAACATTTCCACAGCTGGCCACAACTACAGAGGGAGCATCAGTCACCATGCACTGAGGGTAAGTAAACTCAGAGCTCAGCCTGCCCTTTGGCCAAGATGGTAACAGTAGAGTGTTTAAATGTTTTGTTTGTTTTGTTTGATGTGTGTGAATGTTTTGCCTGCATGCATGTGTTTAGTGCCCACAGAGGGCAGAAAGGGCACCAGATCACCTGGATCTGGAATCACAGATATTTGTCAGTCACTAGGTAGGAGGTGTGAATTGAACTTGGGTCCTCTACAAGGGCGGTCAGTGCTCTTAACCAGATCCACGTCAGAATTTCATTCTACTATAAGTACCATGAACAACCTAAATCTGACAGGCAGCTTCATGATATCTTCCAATTTTGAATGGTAACACCACTAGAGAAGTTTGGTAAATATGTCAGAAACACCTGGCTTGGTTGCTGAGCTAGAAGCTGCAGGCACAGAGGTGTGTCTACTGCTGCTTGCTGTGAGGACTGGGTCCAAGTTGTCAGGAATCACATCTTGGAAGTCGGAAGCCAGATCATCACTGCCGAATCATAATTCACCAGTTCAGCTGCATTTACATAGCACTATGTAAGTACCTTAAAATACTAAGCCATAGAAACCCCAGCCATTAGAAACTTTTAATACCCTTGCTTTGGAGAAAGGAAGTCTGCTTGCTGTTCAGAGCAAATTGCTTGCTTAGTTCCGGTATTTAAGAAATGGCAATGACGGGGGTTGGGGGGTCCCCATGGTAGGTTGTGTCTCAATAACTGTCCCAGGTTGGAAATGCTGTTAGCTAAAAATGCCCCTAAATCCTTAGTGTATGAACCACTAAGGCCCCCCAGCCAGGGTGCTGCAGTAATGGTTAATATTGATCGTCAGTTTGAATGGATCTAGAATAACCCAGTAGAAAGCCCACCAGGCACACTTAGAAAGAAGTCTAGACTTCTTCAGGTGTCAGTAGGAGGGCTTATCTTCATTAGATTACGTGATGTGGGCAAATGGACCCAAAGGAGAGCAGATCCACTTGTCTCCTTCTGTTTTCTGACTGCAGATCCAATGATCTTGACCAGATCCCTCAAGCTCCTGCACTGTGACCTCCAAGCTCTGAGGGACAGCAACACGGAATGATGGGCCGAAATAAAACCTTTTCCCCTAAGTTGGTATTGTCAGGATATTTTATCACAGTAACAGGACAAATGACTAAGACACCATCTCATAGTATAGGCTTCAATCTTGTGATTCTCCTGCCACAGCCTCCTAAGTGCTGGTGTTACAGCATGCACCTCCAGGCCTGAATCCCCAGTCTTAACCAACAGTGTATGCACTGTCCCTCTGAAGCAGCCACAGCAAATGCAGTGACAATTGCTAGTGTGCCCTACTGCAGAGTCCCTGTTAGAGTGCCTGCTTTCACCACTTAGTTTTGTGAAATAATTTTAAACTTTTGCTTGATTTGAAAACTGGAATGACATTCTTTGTCTTTATTGATTAACCAAGATGATTGAGAATAGAGCGAGTTTACCTAGGAAGTCATACTGTGATATCTATAAATAGAAATCAGTCCAAACTAAAAGTTCAATTCTGAAAACATAGAATTATGTAGTATGTAGTTTGCTACCCAGCTTTATGCTCCTGGATCAGGCTGTGCTGCCAGCCCCCACCTAGATTCCCTTGGATCTACAGATAAACAACAACAACAACAACAACAACAACAACAACACACACACACACACACACACACACACACACACGTACAAGTATCCATTAATCTTTGCTAACTCAATGATTGAGCACCACTAAACCTCCCCTGCCACCCCAGGCATAGTTGGATAGAGTGGCCATTGGCCACTCAAACCGAAAGAAAACTCAAATGGCTGGTTGACTTTATCTCCTGAAGCTACTGCCCCCCCCCCAACCTCTATCAATTCTCCCTGCACAACTCTTAAGTGTCCTGCCTCATCCTCAGTCATTGGTCGATGGTATCTTTACTGATGGATCAAGAACCAATTGGGAAACAGGACCTTAGCATCAGAATCAGCTGCTGTAAATTATACATAAGGAGGTGTGTTTGGGGTTTATTTTTCTTTCTTCCTTAATTTCCTTCACTTTCTTTTTTTTATTTTTGAAGAACTTACATAATATGATAAATTTCCAGACACATTAACCACACAACAATCATATACACGCCCACAACTATATCCATTGTGTCCTTTGGTTTTAGGAACTACAGTCTGACTCTATCAGGCCCTTGGATTCTAACCAGAAAGTAAAATTACTTCCAACCTTCTGGACTCTTCAAAGTTCTGAGTGTTCATGTTGTATGTGAAACCATTAGCTGAACTATTTCAAAAAGTCTCACTGGATTAAGCAATTGTCTGTACCTCTGGGGATGAGTGAGATACAGATGTCTCATGGTAATTGCCTCATGTATCAGATGAGTGATATGTGTATCACACTATAGACATGACTCCTGTAAGCCATGACACATGTGTGCAGAGCAGTACATTAATACACAGTTTTGAACTATACCACAGTGCAGAATCAGTAGAGCATTCAGTGAACTTTATGAAGTCTTCCGCAGTTCATACTGTAGTGGGCTCTGTATCGATGCTTTGGTACAACTTCTAACTAGTGCAAGAGTCCAAGTGTGGGAGTTGATATTGATTCTTAATTTAACAGGGTCTAGACTCACCTATGAGACAACTTCTGGGCATGTCTGTTAGGGAGTCTCTGGATTGGTTTAACTGAGGTGGAAAGACTCACCCTGAATGTGGACATCATCATCATCCCATGGTCCAGGGTCCCAGACTGAACGAAAAGGAAGAAGGGACTTGATCAGCAGCACTCATCTCTCTCAGCCAACTGTAGACTCGAAGTGTCTGGGAGCCTGGGTAAACCCCTCAGCTGCTTTCATCAGCTGCTTCACGGCAGGGAGAAGCAAAGCAAGGGATACACTGAGCATGTTCAAGGCAGGCTGGACCAAGCCACATTCTGTACAGTGGTGAGTGTATATTTCAACCTAGGTCACAGCCTCACGCTGAGGCATGTTTGCAGGATTGTTCAACACAGCAGATGCGTCATAGCTCCGATGTGGCCATGGCCTGTCCTCTTTACCCAGGGGAACTTCTCAAGCATGTTCAGACAAGCTCTTCCTTTACTTCCCTCAATACTGAATGGAGCGGGGCTGACATATGTACCAACTTCCGAAGCGTTTCCCGGGAGATACAAAAAACATGTTTATTTCAGGATATTAAAAATAAACCATTAGTGGGTGGTCAAAATAGCTTAGCTAGGAGAGCATGAGACTGAAGAGAAATAAATCGTGGGGCTGGCAAGATGGCTTAGTAGGGAAGAGCACATGCCACCAAGCTTGATGTTCTCAGTTCAATTCCCAGGACTCATGTGGTAAAAGAAAAAAAAAAAACAAACAAAAAAACCCAATTCCCTAGCACCTTGATACATATACACACAGACATGCCTACACACACCAAATAAAAATATAACAACAAAGCTCATGGAATGAAAATTCCTCTGTTGAGACAAAAAGATGAGCCTGCATACAGAGAGTGGATATTGAGATCAGAGTTTTGCACTGAGTGCTCCCCCTTGCAGGCATGGGGTGGGGCTCTGAAGAGGACAGGACATGCATGTGTAGCTCTAGGTCAGATATTTGCTTTCAATGCAGACACCACTGGGCTGGGTGCAGACTCTCAACGCAGCATCTGTGCATAACAGATGCAGTTGCTGAGGAAACTCGTGCTTTAAAATTAGAGAAAGATGGTGAAATTGGGGACCACACAAATAGAAAAAGAATAGAGAGTCCTGGGGTTATAAATATCTTGTGACAGGCAGCTTGCCGAAAACATTAGCAACCATTCCCACCCACCCTTGAGAAAAGTGTTAATACAATGTGCTATTAATACATCTAAGTCAGAAAAGCTGGAGTGCTTACAATGGGAAGAGCCTTGCCCCAAGAGACTAGAATGTACATTAGAGAACAGACAGACACACAGACATGCAGATACATATACACATACACAGACAGAGAGAGAATTTAAACTTACTTTTAATTTTGGAGACTCCTGGGGATCAGAGCTCTGCAGCATGGCATCTGAAGAATGCAGTGTGTAATTTTTCTCCTGTTAGCTCTGCCATGAAATGCATGCTCTCTTTTCATTGAGGGGAATCCTTTTTAGTGGTGCTCAAGGGCCTGGTGTGTTCAGATGGAGAGATGGAGGCGTTTTCGGGGTTTACGATGTGTGGTAAGAACCATGTAGATTCAACAGTGAATGGTTAAGCATCCCGGAGCTTGTACTCATATGGACGAGAAACAGCAGCTATTCCAGAGCTCCCTGAAACAGTCTTACCTAGAGAGGCCACACAGCTGGCTTCAATAGAGGAAGTCAGTGTGCCCAGCAAAGACAAGCAGAGAGGCAGCTTGGAAGAGGTATCTAGCATACCTGCTTCTTGACGTCTCATGAGCATCTCTGGAACAGACTCAATTGTACCCCCTGAAATATGTGTGATGAAGTCTTACCCTGCAGCACCTCAGAATGTGACTGTGTTTGGAGATGGAGCCTTTAAGGAAGTGGAAATGGAGTGATTTTGGTGAGCCCTAGCCTGATAGGATGTCCTCATGAGGGGTGCTGGGAAGCAGGCATGTGTGGAAGGAAATTGCTTAAGGGTGGCTGATCAGGAGCCACAGGGTTGACTTCAGAAGCAAAATACAATTAAACAAAGTCAATGCCTCCAACACAGCTAAAGTTCAGACTTCTAGCCTGCAGCGCTGTGAGATGAACCTTTAGTGCTTTTAAGTGTGGTAGCCTGGTATACTTTGCTATAGCTCCAGCAAATGAATCCATTGCCCACTGCAAGAATCTTAGGCACAGTCACAGTCAAAGGGAAGTGATTTCATTTCCAAGTGATGAAATGAGACTGGTGGGTGGGGATCTAGTGCAAGCAAGGGTCTGTTCTCAGAGTACCAAACCCGACCATCAGCAACATCTTCACAGGCAAGGATTAATTTCTTAACCCCTTGGTAAATGTGCATAATCAAGGGACTTTTTTCTCCTTTTAAAACATCAAAATTCTGTCTTTAAAATACTAGGGGAAGGGGGAATATCATGAGCTCTAATGGGGGTTTTGTTTGTTTTGTTTGTTTTTCCACTTTCAGTCAATATAAAGGAAACATTTTGATTATTCAAAGACAACTACATATGGGATAAAGGAAGAAAGGGAGACTGAAGGAAGGGTCATTGTATGCTTTTACAGAAAACCTTTCTCCAGCTCCAAGGGATCCTTTGTCTCCCTCTGGTCTCTTTTGGTACTGCACTCATGTGGCACACACACACACACACACACACACACACACACACACAGAGAGAGAGAGAGAGAGAGAGAGAGAGAGTTTCTGGTCATCTAAATCAATCACTCTTACTTCAGTGATTGATGGAAATATTTTCTCAGTCTCTTCAAGCGATGAGAACACTGGGAAACAGTGTACGAAGCTGCTGTACTAACAGGCGTATCCCTGTTGGTGAGCTTGCGTGAGTCACCAGTTCCTCATCAAGGTCCCTTCTAGACCTTTCTCACCCACTTAACAGAGAGTGCTCATCTCCCATCAGGGAAATGAGAGAGGTGCGGCTGTTATCTATCTCTCTGGCTTCTAAGCAGGCCATGCAGTCTGTATGCTGAGGTTGGTTGAAGCAGGTCTGGGCATCTGTTGTCACCTATAACATAAGAACATCTTTGTCCGTGTTGAAAACACAGACCTGGTGTGGCTGGGAGGTTTGGCCAGTGTAGGCCTGAACACTCAAAGATGACTGGGAAGAACTCTCTTTGTTCTTTCTCAGTGCAGAGCTGGGTCACCAATGCCTGTAGATCAAACTGATTCTCACTTAAACATGTTCAACATTTACAATTACATGAAAAGGTTGTCTACTAGGAAATTCAGATTTACCCTCAGAGTCCTGAATGGATGCTACATCCAAGTTGAGGGAAGAAAGACAGAAATAATTAGGGACATGTGGAAGAAGAGGCCATTACACCAAGGTCTCCAGTTATCAGTTACTCGTCTGCTGATGTCATAGAACAGTCTGACATAAACAACTCAGAGAAGGCTTTAGCTTGGCTTACATTTCCAATAGGTACAGGACATGGGGCTGACCTAGAAGCAGAAAAATCACATGTCATCTACACAAGCAAAACAGATATCAAGAAAGCAGGAAGAGGGACTACCTATAAACCCTCAAGGCCATCCCAAGTGCATCCCCCCAGCAAGGCTCTACCTCTTTACAATCATCACATGCAGGATTTTAGTAATTTTCAAGATTCCATGACCTTCCCAAACAACTCTATAGGCTTGGGACCAAATCTTCCCAAACAACTCTATAGGCTTGGGACCAAATGTTCAAACACGTGAGCCTAAATGGGGAACTTGTCATTTAGACCACATTGGTTGGAGTTTCTTCTCAGCTAAGAAGGAAGAATTTTAGCACAATTACATTTGCTTTAAAGGTTAAGAACATAGATTTGACACAGCTTTTTTATACAGGTAGTTTCTGTTAAAAGAACAGTGAGCCAGGCTTAGGGCTTCAATGAAACTGACTGTAAGGTAGGGCCTCACAACTCTGGTAGATGTTTTCTGTACTCTCACTCACGAAACTATTACCTTCATTTAGAACAGAGACATCCTAACTCCTGGTGTCCCAACAGCATCAATCAAAACCTTGTCGCTGTCCCCTGAGAACCACCCACGAATCTCATTTAAATTCTTTAATCATTGTTTCAAGACTGTTACTTGAAAATTACTAAAATCCTGCATGTGATGATTGTAAAGACAGTGACGTGGGACTCTCCTTCCAGAAACCTGTGCCTGAATGTTTCCGTTTCTCTTAGCCTCTGGGTTTAAAATGTCTTTTAATGAACGTCATCTATGCTTCTCACTGTCTCCTTGTGCCATTCTTTCCAACCTGGAGCCCAAGGATCTCGGTGTCCTTTCTCACTTGTCCTTAATAAATCTATGCCCACTCTACTTTTCCCTTACTACTTTAGGGCACAAGACAGTGAAGACAATGAACTCAAGCTCAACTGGCTAGAGGTGGCTCAGGTGTCAGCCCATACCCTAAGCTCTGCAAGGGGCTGTATTGCCCATCATTGCATCATAGGCCCATGGCTGACTCTTCTCTCCTCCAAGGTGGTCTGGCAGATTGTCACAACTGTGAGCCTGTCTCTTTCAGGGTGGCAAGCTTCTCCCCTGACTAGTGAGTCCTTTCCTTTTCCCAGAATTAAAATTTCTTGGGGGTATACTGTTTTAATCATCTGATTGACAAAGGGAGGGACACAGTGTCTCTTTAGAATGTCTTCCTTCCTTCCAGGATGGTCACAGAGTGTTAGACAGTTACATTCATGGTCAACACTGTCTCCCCCTTATTTAGAAAGCTGTATAAAGTGTTGCTATCCTGTGTCTTGTAAGGAAAGTAGGTTAACGACTAGAGCAATTTCTAGATTCCCTTGTACAGCATTTTTTTTTCTTTTTTTACTAGATATTTTCTTTATATACATTTCAAATGCTATCCCGAAAGTTCCCTATATCCTCCCCCCACCTTGCTTCCCTACCCACCCACTCCCACTTCTTGGCCCTGGCATTCCCCTGTACTGGGGCATATAAAGTTTGCAATACCAAGGGGCCTCTCTTCCCAGTGATGGCTGACTAGGCCATCTTCTGCTACATATGCAGCTAGAGACATGAGTTCTGGGGGTACTGGTTAGTTCATATTGTTGTTCCACCTATAGGGTTGCAGACCCCTTCAGCTCCTTGGGTGCTTTCTCTAGCTTCTCCATTGGGGGCCCTCTGTTCCATCTTATAGATGACTGTGAGCATCCACTTCTGTATTTGCCAGGCACTGGCATAGCCTCATACGAGGCAGCTATACCACGGTCCCTTCAGCAATATCTTGCTGTCATATGCAATAGTGTCTGGGTTTGGTGGCTGATTATGGGATGCATCCCCGGATGGGGTAGCCTCTGGATAGTCCATCCTTTCGTCTTAACTCCAAACTTTGTCTCCATAACTCATTTCATGGGTATTTTGTTCCCTATTCTGAGGAGGAATGAAGTATCCACCCATTGGTCTTCCCTCTTCTTTTGTTTTGTCCCACATTTTCTTGTGTTTTGCAAATTGTATCTTGGGTGTTCTATGTTTCTGGGCTAATATCCACTTATCAGTGAGTGTATATCTAGTGACTTCTGTTGTGATTGGGTTACCTCACTAAGGATGATATCCTCCAGATACATCCATTTGTCCAAGAATTTCATAAATTCATTGTTTTTAATAGCTGAGTAGTACTCCATTGTGTAAATGTACCATATTTTCTGTATCCATTCCTCTGTTGAGGGACATCTGGGTTCTTTCCAGCTTCTGGCATAACTGGCAGTTATCATGTAGAAGAATGCAAATTGATCCATTCTTATCTCCTTGAACAAAGCTCACATCTAAGTGGATCAAAGACCTCCACATAAAACCAGAGACACTGAAATTAATAGAGGAGAAAGTGGGGAAAAGCCTCGAAAATATGGGCAGAGGGGGAAAATTCCTAAACAGAACAGCAATGGCTTGTGCTGTAAGATCAAGAATTGACAAATGGGACCTCATAAAATTGCAAAGCTTCTGTAAGGCTAAAGACACTGTCAATAAGACAAAAAGGCCTCCAACAGATTGGGAAAGGATTTTTACCAATCCTAAATCTGATAGGGGACTAATATCCAATATATACAAAGATCTCAAGAAACTGGACTCCAGAAATTCAAATAACCCCATTAAAAATGGGGTACAGAGCTAAACAAAGAATTCTCAACTGAGGAATACCGAATGGCTGAGAAGCATCTGAAAAAATGTTCAGCATCCTTAATCATCAGGGAAATGCAAATCAAAACAACCCTGAGATTCCACCTCACACCAGTCAGAATGGCTAAGATCAAAATTCAGGTGAGAGCAGATGCTGGTGAGGATGTGGAGAAAGAGGAACACTCCTCCATTGTTGGTGGGATTGCAGGCTTGTACAACCACTCTGGAAATCAGTCTGGCGGTTCCTCAGAAAATTGGACATAGTAATACTGAAGGATACTACTCTCCTTATACTCTCCATATACTCTCCTGGGCCTATATCCAGATGATGTTCTAACTGGTAATAAGAACACATGCTCCTTGTACAACATTTAAGGTCGCCATTAAAATATATTTATTTTTTGAATCAATTCCACACTTTTCTCAAGGTCTCTCTATTACAGATGACACCAGAAGTCACTCCATCTCCCTCAAAGTCCCTTCTACTAGCTAGAGTCTCTCCCTGGTACCCATACCAAGGGCTAATTAGCCCTTTAAAAGGCAAATCAAGTTCTTAAGGTTCTGAAAGGTCAGGGGCATGATGTGGACTTTGGAGTCTAACTTCACTGCTTATAATTTCTCATCTTTAGCCATTTCCGACTACTTAACAATGATTCTATTTTCATGTGATAGCAGGCAGCACCAACAACCACAAACACACTGTAGCCAATAGCTGCCTTCTACTACAGGCGTTTCTATCAACACGAGCTCATCAGACCTAGGCTAATGTAGGAGAAAAATGCCTAAGGAGGCAGAGGAGAGAGAGCAAAGTTTGTGCTATAGTAGTGGCCGGCATTGACGTCAGTGTATCCGAAGTCAAGGGTGTTCTCTAGTTAATGCCTTTGACTCTAAAGATATAACTAATTGAAAGCAGGTTTCTCTCATCCATGGTGTCTCTGACATTTAGCTTATGTTGGCATAAGTCATCTGTACTGGCTAAGCCTTCTCACCAGCCCTAAAGATGACCCTGGGAGTCTGTCTGCAGCATTTGTTCAGTTCTTGCTTTTTACTTCATAGATTCTTAATCCACACTTTGAAGTTTCTGGTTTCTCTCTCTCTCTCTCTCTCTCTCTCTCTCTCTCTCTCTCTCTCTCTCTCTCTCCCTCTCTCTCTCTCTCTCAGTGTGATATAAGGAGAATCAATTTCAAAAGTACTTTTTGAGTCTTCCTGGTCTGCATGGTACTCTGGAGGTTTCCCTGCAGAAAAGCAAATCCTTAGTAGCTATTTGAGATTAAGGCCAGTGAGGCATCTGCCCTAAGAGCATGGCTCATTGACACATCAGTACTGTAGGCAACACTGTAAACAGTCAGAAGCAGATAGTGGTTTCTTTTCCTTTTAAAATCTACCTAATCTTAGTGGGGCTTTCCCAACATTTAGGGAATAGAATGATTGTATAAAATGCCAGGCTTGGCATTCATAGTTCTCCATGCCTCATTTTATAGCAACTCCTGATTTTATTTACCAAGTGGCTTAATTTAGTGATGAGATCAAGGCACAGGGTGCATTCATGTTGATATCGCTGTTGTTCAAAGAAGCATAGTCAAGATGTAAAGATCCAGTTTTGTTCATCTGTTTCTAGGCAACAACTGATGAACTGGACACTGGTACATTGCCTTTAAAATCTGTTGAGGCCAAGGCATCTAGAGCCTGGCCCTGTACTTCTTGCCTCTCACTCATTACCCAACCAATCCTCACCCTTGGAAGCAGGTGCAATGATCCCTGGTCCTTATGTTGAATAGAAGTGAAAATCACTCACATCTTAAGTAAGGAACCAGCTCTAGAAAGCTCTTAAGTTTTGGTACATGCCAAGCAAGCGCTCTTCATTGAGCTGAGAGTATGGGCATCTTTTGATAGCCAACTGCTTCTGAACCATTGATGGGTCAGCCAACCAAAGACCACCCTAGAAACACAGAGGCACCTTCCGGGAGAGGTGAACACTGAGCTCTTTATCTCAACATAAGTCTAGAAGTTTCGGAATCATCTGGAAGCAGTACTTCCTGTTTCATTTTCTATAATTAATGTGTACATGAGTTATGAAAGAGATATAAAGAGATGCTGAATTATTGGCTTATAAATAGAATTTATTTTTTCATAGGTAATGAAATAGCATATTTTCAAAAAGTCTTTTCTCACCAAGACTGTGAATGCAAACAAAAGCATGCAGGCATGTTAGTCCAGGTGCCAGTCTCTGGCCAGATTTAGCAACCTTGCCCAACCATCAAGATATGAGGCCTTGCTGAGTTTCAGGCAGCTGAATAAACCTTCCCTCTTCAATGTCAAAAAGCTGCGTTCTGTTTCTAAGGAAGATGTGCTGTTGGCAGGGAATTAGTTTCGAGAACTCAGAGCATCTGTCTCTAATGTCTCTCAGGTTCAGACCTCTGCCGAAGGTCAGGGGCTAATCAGTTGGCTGCTTGGTTACACAGCAGAACAACAAACAGTTTCAAGGCTGCACTGTGTGTGAACACACTGGGGCCCTCACACTTCCCCGCAGCATTTGACTGTGGAATGGAAAGAAGGCTCTTGTTTGCTAAGCCGATGTTGAGAGTATGCAGGTGGACCGTCCATGCCCCAGAGCTTCTGTTTCCTTGCCTTGAACACGTGTTATCAATGCAGCTGCCTGAGATGGTCTGAAAACTGTGACAAGTATCACAGAGGAGCCGCTGCTAGGAGCCTTGTTCCCTTTGTGGGAATACATGTCACTCAGTCAAGTGTCATGCTGTGGGGCTGGAAGCCAGCATCTGACCTTGCACTTTATACTCACCTGTCCGAAGGGTCACGTGCTATTCGTTTTGTAAAGCAGATGAGGGCCTCCTGAGATTAAACGAGGTAATTCATACATCTGTCTTTGCTGCCTAGAGCCCTGGCTACTCAATATTTAATGATCTCAAGATCTGTGATACTCACTGCTCTGATAAGGAGAGTGAAGTGCCCTGTAAACCAGTGTGTGGGCCAAAGCCTCTATCTGCTCTGCTGAGAGAAAACACATCACAGACCAGGACCAGGGGCATCTGAGATGGACAGACTGACACAAGCTCTGGTGAGAACAAGTACTGGATTGGGAAGAAGCCATTGATGATTTAATTTTCAAAGGGAATTGGATGGACCTCGCCTGCATCTTGCATGGAAACACACTCCCCCAAAGAATATAGCTGTAATCTTCAGCTTGTGTTGATCCATGTTCATACACGAAGCCCATTATTTCTGCTTACGTGTCTGACACAGTCTTGTGAGATAAAAGGCTAGTCTCTGGTCCTTGCCTTTCTTCTTCTTATAGACACAAGCATTAGGCTTGAAACATTTAAGGACGATACCCAAATCATCAGTTTGTTATAATCATAAAATTATGTGGTAAGAGATCCATTAATAATCTTCACAGACTAACCATTATGTATACATAATATATATTATATATTATATATATTATACACACACACTATATATATGTGTGTGTATATATCTATGTATATATTTTCTTACATTTCTATGAAAAAAGTAAATGAATATTCATCATTAAAAGATACAGCAAGCTAAGGCAGCACTGAGGTTCATGCAACAGAATTTCAGGCTCGGGGCTACCTTGCCAGCAGAGTCTTGCCCAACACCCGCAAGGGTCCACACAGGACTCCCCACGGGACCCTAAGACCTCTGGTGAGTGGATCACAGTGCCTGCCCCAATCCAATCGCGCGGAACTTGAGACTGCGGTACATAGGGAAGCAGGCTACCCGGGCTTGATCTGGGGCACAAACCCCTTCCACTCCACTAGAGCCCCGGGCTACCTTGCCAGCTGAGTCGCCTGACACCCGCAAGGGCCCACACAGGATTCCACACGTGATCCTAAGACCTCTAGTGAGTGGAACACAACTTCTGCCAGGAGTCTGGTTCGAACACCAGATATCTGGGTACCTGCCTTGCAAGAAGAGAGCTTGCCTGCAGAGAATACTCTGCCCACTGAAACTAAGGAGAGTGCTACCCTCCAGGTCTGCTCATAGAGGCTAACAGAGTCACCTGAAGAACAAGCTCTTAACAGTGACAACTAAAACAGCTAGCTTCAGAGATTACCAGATGGCGAAAGGCAAACGTAAGAATCCTACTAACAGAAATCAAGACCACTCACCATCATCAGAACGCAGCACTCCCACCCCACCTAGTCCTGGGCACCCCAACACAACCGAAAATCTAGACCCAGATTTAAAAACATTTCTCATGATGATGATAGAGGACATCAAGAAGGACTTTCATAAGTCACTTAAAGATTTACAGGAGAGCACTGCTAAAGAGTTACAGGCTCTTAAAGAAAAGCAGGAAAACACAGCCAAACAGGTGATGGAAATGAACAAAACCATACTAGAACTAAAAGGGGAAGTAGACACAATAAAGAAAACCCAAAGCGAGGCAACGCTGGAGATAGAAACCCTAGGAAAGAGATCTGGAACCATAGATGCGAGCATCAGCAACAGAATACAAGAAATGGAAGAGAGAATCTCAGGTGCAGAAGATTCCATAGAGAACATCGACACAACAGTCAAAGAAAATACAAAATGCAAAAGGATCCTAACTCAAAACATCCAGGTAATCCAGGACACAATGAGAAGACCAAACCTACGGATAATAGGAATTGATGAGAATGAAGATTTTCAACTTAAAGGGCCAGCTAATATCTTCAACAAAATAATAGAAGAAAACTTCCCAAACATAAAAAAAGAGATGCCCATGATCATACAAGAAGCATACAGAACTCCAAATAGACTGGACCAGAAAAGAAATTCCTCCCGACACATAATAATCAGAACAACAAATGCACTAAATAAAGATAGAATATTAAAAGCAGTAAGGAAGAAAGGTCAAGTAACATATAAAGGAAGGCCTATCAGAATTACACCAGACTTTTCACCAGAGACTATGAAAGCCAGAAGAGCCTGGACAGATGTTATACAGACACTAAGAGAACACAAATGCCAGCCCAGGCTACTATACCCGGCCAAACTCTCAATTACCATAGATGGAGAAACCAAAGTATTCCACGACAAAACCAAGTTCACACAATATCTTTCCACGAATCCAGCCCTTCAAAGGATAATAACAGAAAAGAAGCAATACAAGGACGGAAATCACGCCCTAGAACAACCAAGAAAGTAATCATTCAACAAACCAAAAAGAAGACAGCCACAAGAACAGAATGCCAACTCTAACAACAAAAATAAAAGGGAGCAACAATTACTTTTCCTTAATATCTCTTAATATCAATGGACTCAATTCCCCAATAAAAAGACATAGACTAACAGACTGGCTACACAAACAGGACCCAACATTCTGCTGCTTACAGGAAACCCATCTCAGGGAAAAAGACAGACACTACCTCAGAGTGAAAGGCTGGAAAACAATTTTCCAAGCAAATGGACTGAAGAAACAAGCTGGAGTAGCCATTTTAATATCGGATAAAATCGACTTCCAACCCAAAGTTATCAAAAAAGACAAGGAGGGACACTTCATACTCATCAAAGGTAAAATCCTCTAAGAGGAACTCTCAATTCTGAATATCTACGCACCAAATGCAAGGGCAGCCACATTCATTAGAGACACTTTAGTAAAGCTCAAAGCATACATTGCACCTCACACAATAATAGTGGGAGACTTCAACACACCACTTTCTTCAAAGGACAGATCGTGGAAACAGAAACTAAACAGGGACACAGTGAAACTAACAGAAGTTATGAAACAAATGGACCTGACAGATATCTACAGAACATTTTATCCTAAAACAAAAGGATATACCTTCTTCTCAGCACCTCACGGGACCTTCTCCAAAATTGACCATATAATTGGTCACAAAACAGGCCTCAATAGATACAAAAATATTGAAATTGTCCCATGTATCCTATCAGACCACCATGGCCTAAGACTGATCTTCAATAACAACATAAATAATGGAAAGCCAACATTCACGTGGAAACTGAATAACACTCTTCTCAATGATACCTTGGTCAAGGAAGGAATAAAGAAAGAAATTAAAGACTTTTTAGAGTTTAATGAAAATGAAGCCACAACGTACCCAAACCTATGGGACACAATGAAAGCATTTCTAAGAGGGAAACTCATAGCTCTGAGTGCCTCCAAGAAGAAACGGGAGACAGCACATACTAGCAGCTTGACAACACATTTAAAAGCCCTAGAAAAAAAGGAAGCAAATTCACCCAAGAGGAGTAGACGGCAGGAAATAATCAAACTCAGGGGTGAAATCAACCAAGTGGAAACAAGAAGAACTATTCAAAGAATTAACCAGACGAGGAGTTGGTTCTTTGAGAAAATCAACAAGATAGATAAACCCTTAGCTAGACTCACTAAAGGGCACAGGGACAAAATCCTAATTAACAAAATCAGAAATGAAAAGGGAGACATAACAACAGATCCTGAAGAAATCCAAAACACCATCAGATCCTTCTACAAAAGGCTATACTCAACAAAACTGGAAAACCTGGACGAAATGGACAAATTTCTGGACAGATACCAGGTACCAAAGTTGAATCAGGATCAAGTTGACCATCTAAACAGTCCCATATCACCTAAAGAAATAGAAGCAGTTATTAATAGTCTCCCAACCAAAAAAAGCCCAGGACCAGATGGGTTTAGTGCAGAGTTCTACCAGACCTTCAAAGAAGATCTAATTCCAATTCTGCACAAACTATTTCACAAAATAGAAGTAGAAGGTACTCTACCCAACTCATTTTATGAAGCCACTATTACTCTGATACCTAAACTACAGAAAGACCCAACAAAGATAGAGAACTTCAGACCAATTTCTCTTATGAATATCGATGCAAAAATCCTCAATAAAATTCTCGCTAACCGAATCCAAGAACACATTAAAGCAATCATCCATCCTGACCAAGTAGGTTTTATTCCAGGGATGCAGGGATGGTTTAATATACGAAAATCCATCAATGTAATCCATTATATAAACAAACTCAAAGACAAAAACCACATGATCATCTCGTTAGATGCAGAAAAAGCATTTGACAAGATCCAACACCCATTCATGATAAAAGTTTTGGAAAGATCAGGAATTCAAGGCCCATACCTAAACATGATAAAAGCAATCTACAGCAAACCAGTAGCCAACATCAAAGTAAATGGAGAGAAGCTGGAAGCAATCCCACTAAAATCAGGGACTAGACAAGGCTGCCCACTTTCTCCCTACCTATTCAACATAGTACTTGAAGTATTAGCCAGAGCAATTCGACAACAAAAGGAGATCAAGGGGATACAAATTGGAAAAGAGGAAGTCAAAATATCACTTTTTGCAGATGATATGATAGTATATATAAGTGACCCTAAAAATTCTACCAGAGAACTCCTAAACCTGATAAACAGCTTCGGTGAAGTAGCTGGATATAAAATAAACTCAAACAAGTCAATGGCCTTTCTCTATACAAAGAATAAACAGGCTGAGAAAGAAATTAGGGAAACAACACCCTTCTCAATAGTCACAAATAATATAAAATATCTTGGCGTGACTCTAACTAAGGAAGTGAAAGATCTGTATGATAAAAACTTCAAATCTCTGAAGAAAGAAATTAAGGAAGATCTCAGAAGATGGAAAGATCTCCCATGCTCATGGATTGGCAGGATCAACATTGTAAAAATGGCTATCTTGCCAAAAGCAATCTACAGATTCAATGCAATCCCCATCAAAATTCCAACTCAATTCTTCAACGAATTGGAAGGAGCAATTTGCAAATTTGTCTGGAATAACAAAAAACCTAGGATAGCAAAAAGTCTTCTCAAGGATAAAAGAACTTCTGGCGGAATCACCATGCCAGACCTAAAGCTTTACTACAGAGCAATTGTGATAAAAACTGCATGGTACTGGTATAGAGACAGACAAGTAGACCAATGGAATAGAATTGAAGACCCAGAAATGAACCCACACACCTATGGTCACTTGATCTTCGACAAGGGAGCTAAAACCATCCAGTGGAAGAAAGACAGCATTTTCAACAATTGGTGCTGGCACAACTGGTTGTTATCGTGTAGAAGAATGCGAATCGATCCATACTTATCTCCTTGTACTAAGGTCAAATCTAAGTGGATCAAGGAACTTCACATAAAACCAGAGACACTGAAACTCCTAGAGGAGAAAGTGGGGAAAAGCCTTGAAGATATGGGCACAGGGGAAAAATTCCTGAACAGAACAGCAATGGCTTGTGCTGTAAGATCGAGAATTGACAAATGGGACCTAATGAAACTCCAAAGTTTCTGCAAGGCAAAAGACACCGTCAATAAGACAAAAAGACCACCAACAGATTGGGAAAGGATCTTTACCTATCCTAAATCAGATAGGGGACTAATATCCAACATATATAAAGAACTCAAGAAGGTGGACTTCAGAAAATCAAATAACCCCATTAAAAAATGGGGCTCAGAACTGAACAAAGAATTCTCACCTGAGGAATACCGAATGGCAGAGAAGCACTTGAAAAAATGTTCAACATCCTTAATCATCAGGGAAATGCAAATCAAAACAACCCTGAGATTCCACCTCACACCAGTCAGAATGGCTAAGATCAAAAATTCAGGTGACAGCAGATGCTGGCGAGGATGTGGAGAAAGAGGAACACTCCTCCATTGTTGGTGGGAGTGCAGGCTTGTACAACCACTCTGGAAATCAGTCTGGCGGTTCCTCAGAAAACTGGACATAGTACTACCGGAGGATCCAGCAATACCTCTCCTGGGCATATATCCAGAAGATGCCTCAACAGGTAAGAAGGACACATGCTCCACTATGTTCATAGCAGCCTTATTTATAATAGCCAGAAGCTGGAAAGAACCTAGATGCCCCTCAACAGAGGAATGGATACAGAAAATGTGGTACATCTACACAATGGAGTACTACTCAGCTATTAAAAAGAATGAATTTATGAAATTCCTAGCCAAATGGATGGACCTGGAGGGCATCATCCTGAGTGAGGTAACACATTCACAAAGAAATTCACACAATATGTATTCACTGATAAGTGGATATTAGCCCCAAACCTAGGATACCCAAGATATAAGATATAATTTGCTAAACACATGAAACTCAAGAAGAATGAAGACTGAAGTGTGGACACTATGCCCCTCCTTAGATTTGGGAACAAAACACCCATGGAAGGAGTTACAGAGACGGAGTTTGGAGCTGAGATGAAAGGATGGACCATGTAGAGACTGCCATATCCAGGGATCCACCACATAATCAGCATCCAAACGCTGACACCATTGCATACACTAGCAAGATTTTATTGAAAGGACGCAGATGTAGCTGTCTCTTGTGAGACTATGCCGGGGCCCAGCAAACACAGAAGTGGATGCTCACAGTCAGCTAATGGATGGATCATAGGGCTCCCAATGGAGGAGCTAGAGAAAGTAGCCAAGGAGCTAAAGGGATCTGCAACCCTATAGGTGGAACAACATTATGAGCTAACCAGTACCCCGGAGCTCTTGACTCTAGCTGCATATATATCAAAAGATGGCCTAGTAGGCCATCACTGGAAAGAGAGGCCCATTGGACTTGCAAACTTTATATGCCCCAGTACAGGGGAACACCAGGGCCAAAAAGGGGGAGTGGGTGGGCAGGGGAGTGGGGGTGGGTGGATATGGGGGACTTTTGGTATAGCATTGGAAATGTAAATGAGTTAAATACCTAATAAAAAATGGAAAAAAAAAAGAATTTCAGGCTCCCTATCTCCCACCTACTACTGGGTACAGTTAAAAAGTATATATGACAGTTTGCCCCTGTTTTGAGTCTATGTATCAAATTCACGAACAGATTTCCAACCCAATAACAACAGAGAAGAGAAGAGTCCAGTCCTGGGCTATCTCAGGTGCTAAACCTGAGACACTAGGATTGCCTAGTTTCTGAAGCCCCCACACAAACTCCTGGGCCACATGCTCATGTGACAGTACCAACCAGGCTTGCTTTCTAGCCTGGGCAACAAACCTCCTTTGTTCCACAGTGGGCTGGATACCACTTAGTGCTGAAACACATGCCATCCTTGTGACGCTGTTCTGAGTTCGTGGGAGTTTTTCCCTGTGCTGAACATTAGCTTGAGTCGAGTGAGTCCCACGGGTGTTCTCCATGTCTATTTGGAACCACAGCTGCTGAGTGCCATGGCTCTCAGAAGTGTCCCCCAAGCCCCTGCCTCACCCCCTGCTGGTTCATTCCAAATCTGTTTCCCCACCTGTTGACCGGCTCAGGACATTCCTTTCGCAGAAGATAAAGCCATGGGTTTATTACTGGAATTCTGACTTGGGAATACTCAGTGTCAGAATGTGGAACATAGCAGCCTTGGCTATGGTGGGGTGTCATGTTCCTCTCCGTTCTGGCTGACACCCAGGCACTCAGAGAATCTTTCCACTGTGTGCTGGAACTGCCACCTCTTTTCCATGCGTAACCAGATGCTAGTAGGTTATGGAGACGTTTTATTAAGATGACAACATTCTAAAGCTATTCTAAGTGCCCTGTGCCAGTATCCTGGGACCCCAGAGCTTCAGGCTGGTGTAGTAAAAGAACAATTAGAAAAGCCCTACAGGAGTCACTCACCCCAAACTAGAGGCAGTGGCACTGGTGCGACCCCTTTGTCCCCAAGACCTGCTTATTTTGGTTTCTAGGGTCTCTAGGGTCAAGGTCCCTTTTTGATTCAAATTTCTGTTGAGCTACTAGAAGATTGTAAAAGTTTCACTATGGCTTTAAAATGCTTACAGGGAAAAGTAAAGTGGAAGAGGGATGCGGTCCGGAGCTTGTGAAAGCTGCCACTTAGCACAGGGCTTAGTTTGAGTCCCTGTCAGCTTCCCTCCTGCTGCTGGTCTGGTTCTGAGTGAGAGCCAACTTGCCTGGTAACTGTGCTAGCTTGAACCCAGCCCCACCCACACCCTAAGTGACACCATTCTCCATCACTCCCCTCCACGGGACAGGCACTGTGAGAGAACATTACTAGCACTGATGAGAATCTCTTCTTACTCCCTGGAGGCTTACATATGTATACTCTGTAGTATGTGATTCACAGGAGCCTGGACCTGTTGCTGGTGGACCTGGAGGGCTCACCACTTACCAGTGCTCCAGCGATGCATCACCTCCAGGACGAGTGTCCCTACTCTAAAAATCCAAAATCTGAAATACTCTAAAATTTAAATGTTATTGAACATGGACATGTGGTCACAAGTGAAAAATTGTAGACCCGGGACAGGCTGAAGTCAAAAGCTGGTGTGTTAAACAGTTTGTATCAAATTGCCTTCAGGATTTGCGAGTAAACAGTCTATGAAACACAAATAACAGTGTGTGATGTTTAGACTAGACTCCTACTTTCAAGATGTCTCATGTTGAACATGCAGACATTTCGCAGACTAGAAGCACTTGCGATGCCTAGCTCTTCAGTAAGGGATTCTCAGTGTATAACAGGCAGTACTCTGTCTCTGTTTCTCTCTGTCTCTCTCTGTGTCTCTGTCTCTCTCTCCCTTCCTCCCTCCCACCCTCCTTTCCTCATTCCCTCTTCCTCCCCCTCACTTTCTCTTTCTCTTCTTCCCTCAGTCCTTCCCTTTCTCTCTCCTGCCCTCTCCCTCCCTTTCTCCCCCAATTTCTTTCTCTCTCTCTCTTCCTCCCTCCCTCTTTCCTTCTCTCCCTCCCCTCTGTCTCCCTCTTTCATCTCACTTTCTTCCTTCCTCTCTTTCTCTCTCTCCCTCTCCTTTCCTCTCACCCTCCCTCCCTCTCCCTCCCTCCCTCTCTCCCTCCCTCCCTTCCTTCCTTCCTTCTCTTGTTTCTCTTCTGACTCCTCTCTCTCTCTCTCTCTCTCTCTCTCTCTCTCTCTCGTGTGTGTGTGTGTGTGTGTGTGTGTGTGTGTGTGTGAGAGACAGAGAGAGAGACAGAGAGAGAGAAAGAGAGAGAGAGAAGTGTGCCACAGTTATTTCCTTCTACCCCTCTATGTGGATCCCAGGGATCAAACTCAGGTCAGCAGGGCCTTTTATTCATGGAGACTCCTCCTGTCCCAGGTTAGTGCAAGTTCAACAGAAGCAGTTTAGAGAAACAATGTCCTGGGCGGGCAAGTGATCATAGCTCCTCCTTCATACTGTGATATCTTCAGTTTCCAGCTATAGAAGATAAGAGCAGGACCTATGAGAACTGCTTCGCTGAGACTTACAACAGGACACACCTCCCACCTCTCTAAATAAAGGGGAAACCACACCACCACCACCCCTGTCCGCATTGAGGCTTAACAGTATACAAGTTTCCCTGGCCATGTCCCAGTTGTCTCATTAGATGCTGAAGTACAAGACAACATTGGTTCTTAGTAAGATGTTCTCATAGGGGTTCCCCATGCTGGGCAAGGATACCCATTAAGCAGCCTCCAGGGCCTCTAGGATGGGGTACCCTTCAATATGTGAGAAGGCAGATTGCTATAAGCATCCAGGGCATGCAGGCAAGGAAGGCTGACTCATGCCAACCCACCATTGTTGCTGTTTCTAGGAGCAGCCTTTTTCAAAGAGGGCTATCATTTTCTTTCCTGGGGATGAGGACAATTTGTTGATTTGTGCACATTCTTTGTTTTGGAAAGATTGTAGGGCTGGGTTTACATAAGGAAGGAAAGGGAGGGGAAGGGAGCCTTCCCAGAGGCAATTCTTACTAGGGGAGAAAAGAGACTATATTCCTTGTTTGAATGAAGGTTTTTTGGGGGTGTATTAAAAAATGTAGGAATCCAATTCAGCATCTAAATTGACAAAAGCAGTCACTGGGAATGTTAGCTTCCTTTCTTTCTTTCTTTCTTCCTTTCTTTCTTTCTTTCTTTCTTTCTTTCTTTCTTTCTTTCTTTCTTTCTTTCTTTCTTTCTTTCTTTCTTTGATGAATAACTGCTGGAATGTCACATCATAAATGTGCTGCTACGATTATCTAGTTTTCACACCCACTAGCTGATCAAAGGAGATCTTTTCCCTATGCAGTCAGAGAAGCCAAACTATTTATGGGGTTTTATATTCTGTGGTATTTATGATTTCTTCAGCTTTTGAAGAATAACTCTTCAGTGCATGTTTGTTATGAGATGAAACCATCCCAAGGATGTGGTTTCAAAACCAACTTGGAGGTAGGATGAGTTTGGAGAAAGTTTGTGTTCTTGCTAGTCTCCCCCAACCTGTGGAAGAGACATCTTGCTTTCAGTTGAGGGGCTAAGTGGCTGGATTCCATTTAAAAGTCCTCAAGGGGGTTGCTTGTTGACAGATAGTCTTCAAGAACTGCACTGTGACCTTGAGATTAAGTTGGGTTCCAGGGGCCATGGGGATCACCTGTGGTATTAATCTGCATCAGACATAGCCCTTTGTACCTTGAGGATTCTTGACACAAGTGAAGCCTACGCTGTGCCAGATTCTAGCTTTGGAATTTAAGAGCTGCTCAAACTGCCCATATATGGGACACACATAGATGAGGGATTCAGTTTGATGACTGCTCCCAATCTTCGCTCAGGGGCATTGGTATCCCTACAGAGATATCTTTATAGGGAAAGGCTCGCTAACTCCCTGAAGGTCACACACATCTCACCCCATTTCCCTGACAGACCCATTCACCCAGCCTGCCTCTGCTTACTTGTGCTTTCCGTGCACCAGCCTCCATGTGTGCTGCAGTGAGCAGGTGAGAACAGACAGCCCTCATTCCTGCTTTCTGCATGCAGCACTGGCAGTGGAGTGAAGACCTGCCCACATGCAGAATTTATAGCCCACAGAAGAAACCCTCAGAGATGCAAACAACTCACTCAGGAAAAGGAATCCAAGAACAAGAGGATTTAATGGGACTCTGAACACGTGGGGACTTGCAGTGTGAACGTCAGAAAATGAATTTCATCAAAATTAGAATCTTATACTCCTGCAAGGAGATATTTCAAATGCAGTAATATTTCATAGACACGATGCATAAATTGCTTCTCTCTCTCACACACACACGCATATGTGCACAAAGGAACACAGATTAAGAATCCTAAAACTTGGAGTTTGACACAGTAAGAAGATATAAGTATTTTTGAAAAAAAATTCCATTGAAGTCTAATTAACAAAGTAAATATTCAAGGTGTAGGATGTGACTGCTTCTCACACATTCAATAAAATTGAGTCCATTCTTTAGCACCATGGTTTTGATTACTGTAAGAGGCACATGTTAAGAAAACTGGATACCTGGCCTCTTGTATTGCAGGGAAAGAGCACAGACTGCTTCCATCTCTCCACACTGTCCTTGCCACTCAGGTTAGCGGCATCTGCTCCTTTCCCACATCACTCTCCAGCCTTCCGCAGTTTCAGTGGACCAGCTGTGTACATGAGCTTCTGGTTTTAGTCTTTTAATTTTCAGTAATGACAGCCAATGACTGTCTTGTCACATCACCCTCGTTTCACTTTGCACACTTTGTCCGTGTTGTAGCCAATGATGGATTTTCTCCCTTCCTTTATGATCAAACACTATTCCATTCTATTGGCATACCAGCGCTTATTCACCCACTGATTGTGTGTGTGTGTGTGTGTGTGTGTGTGCGCGCGCGCGTATGCACACATGTCTGTGTGTCCCTCCGGAGGCTGACCTCTACATGTATTTCCTTGCTTTTTGAAGCACAGTGTCTCACTGCACCTGAGCTTACCACTTTGGCTAACCAGGATGGCCAGCAAGGCCCCAGAATCTCTCTGTCTCTTGTGGATGTATGTGCTTGCTCAGTTGATCTTTTAACCATGAGAAAGAAAATCTGATGATTCCTTTTCAAAATAAAGTATCTTGAGTCAGATCAGCTCTAATCACAGATGAATAGGATGTATGAAGTGAGTGAGAACATTTGACATTCTTTATACTTCTAAATCTGTCCCTATATCATTGCTTTTAACTTGTTTTTTTCTAGTGGGAATAAATGGAAAACATTTATAATAAGAGATCAATAAGATGGATGTTAAGAAAACATACATATTTCAATTGTTTGGGTTTTTTTCAGCCACTTTGCCACCATTGAGAGAATATGATACCTGTGTAGACTATAACAAATACTTATTACCAGGAATTAAAGGCAAACTATATTAGAATAAAAGAAATGCAATGAAGTTTACTGAGGAAACTTTAATATATAGATATAGACAGTTTCTTTTCATCGTTTATTAGTTTATTTTGATTATACATAGTCAAGAGAAAGTGCCCAACTAAAAAAATTGATTTTTTTCTGAACTTCTTGACATCAGAACTGGATCTGTACATGGCTACCTTAGGGAATGTGCCCTACATTTATCCATAATACTCTCTACTTCAGCATTTCCAAGCAGGCAAGATTGCCCATGAGAAAGGAACCTGCTGCTGAGTTAGGTCCCCAGAACTCATGTGGTGGAAGGAGAGGATCGATTCCTACAAGTTGTCCTCTCACCAACACTTATATATTATAGTGTGCACCCACCAGTGCACACATACCAAATATACACATATATGTGAACATGCATATACATACACACACTGAACATACATGCACATACCAAATGCACACATGTACACACATCAAATACACATACACACATACCAAATACACACAGGCACACACACACCAAATATACACATATATTCACACATACGCACACACCAAATTCACACACATACCAAATTATACACACACACCAAATATACACATACACACACATAGCAAACACACACACTAAATACACACACATACACCAAACATACATATACACACACATACACACCACCCCCAAATAAATGAAAATTAGTTATTTTCAGGAATAGAGGCTTTATTATTTTTTTAAAAAGAAAATCCTTAGGAGATGAGGAGATAATGATATTTAATAAATACTTTCTAAAGACAGAAGGCCTTTTACTGGTCTTGATGATAAGGTTGCCTTATCACCAAAAGACCAGATTAGGCCTGTCAAAATGTCAGAGTCAGTGGCATTATTATCCTGGTGACTTGTACAACAAATGTGACTTCATTTCGTAAAAATAAAGAAAAATACTGTGACTGACACTATCCTCAAGCTATCCCTGTGGGGACATTCACCTTCCCTAAGGAGTACTGTGATTTTCTCCTTTCCTTTTAGGATGCAGAATTGAATCACGGGTAACGATGATTCGATCCCAGTCAAGGGAGATGGCTCAGTGGGTAAAGTGCTTGCCTTGCAAGCTTAAGTTGATCCAACCCAAATCAGAATGAAACTGGGTATGATGGAGTGTGTTTATGATCCCAGTGTTGAAGAGATAGACAGACAGATCCTTAGACTCACTGACCAGCAAGCTTCACCTACATGGTGTTCCCTGGGTAAGAGAGAGGCTGCATTAAAAAAAGATAGATGGTGATTAACAGCTTCTGTTGGGATGACCTATACCCACACATTGGATTAAAGTGTGTCCCTATATTTTTAATTGTTGCTTGCTGTGCCAGCCAAGCTAAGTGGTGGTAGAACGTTTGGGGCTGTCCTCTCAATAGCTCATTACAAGTCTCCTATACATAAATTGCTTATTTTTCCTCTCCTGCCCAAAAGATGATTCTCTGAGATTATCATGTTAAAAAGCAAGGAGCTGTGGTGAAGATCATGTAGCCCGCCATGCCAAAGGGCAACCCAAAGAGATGGATCCAGCATCATACTGCTGATAATGGCTTTTTGTATAATAAAGAGCTGGCAGCTGGAGATGGGGTAGGAAGTACTAGCAGAAAGTCCAGGGGACATGAAAACATGGAGGGAAGCAGGAGATGTAGAGAGAGGCAGTCAAAGCAGAGGAAGACAAAAGGGAGATGGGAATGAGCAGGGGGGCTGGCAATGAGAGACACATGGGCATACACAATTGCAGAGAAGTCAGGTTAAGTTAGAAGTTAGTGGAGAGACTTCCCCAGCAAAAGGCCAACAGCTTCAAGCTATAAAGATGTTTTTATCTTAAAAAATTAAACCTCAAGTGCGATCACCAAATGCGCAGCAATATTTGGTGCCTCACCTCGGGTACCAAATATTGTTTTTAACACAATCTTAACTGTTCAATTTTACCAATGAAGACTCAGGAGCCAGATGCTAGAGTGAAAACCTGCTAGTTCAGAGATTCAGAGAAGGCATGCAGCTGACCTTCCTCCACATCTGATTTCCCAAAAGGAAGCTCTCCTTTTCCACACCCTTCAAACTTGAATGTCCTTCCTTCCTACTTCCTGTGCATCTCTCTATCTGTCCTCCTGACTTCCTCTTACACTCTTTTTTTCCTCCCTATGTTCACTCCCTGTCAACTAGTTGTTTGCTCTGCCTCTGGACCTATGGTTGACTTTATTTAATTCGGTTTAATAGTAATCAGAAAGCTCTTGGATTAAAGGTGTGTGTTGGGCTGAGCCACTCCACAACTAGAAACAGATTTTCCCAGCAAATAATACAATCTTAGGGTTCACAGTGTGATCAAATACCCTGCCTCAACCTTCAATGTACATACACACACAAAGACACAATCACAATGTAAGTGTGTGTGCACACACACAAAGGCACACACAGGCATCCACAAATGTACAACATCCTCATGAGATATAGTCCTCAGATATCTTTTTTGAGTGTGACATGTATGACTCGGGTTTACATGGGAAATGATTGCTCACCAAGCCCTGGAGCTCTGTACAGTCTCAGAGCCAGGTGTTGTTGGATTTCTTGGACCAAAGGAGGTCTTTGGAGGAGGAATTTAAAGGCTCTTGTTGCCTTTTCCATTTTTCTTCTCTTTTCCCAGAAACATTTGTGATATAAGGACAGGCAGGGTCTGTATCTAGTTATGTGGGACGAAGAGACACAATATCAGGGCTTTCCTTCACCTTCACATTTAACTCACAGACCAGCCCACTATCCATGCACCCAGTTTGTAAGCAGCTGTTCCAGGAGCTACCACTTTGTATCTTTTAGAACAAGGGCTCCATAGTAGGCTGTCATTCTTCTGATGTCATAGCAATGTGGCCTAGAGGAAGAAGAAAGCTGGAGGTAGGAGTTATGGTTAAACCAAGTCTAATAGCATGATGCTAGGCTGGGGATGTGTCCAACTGATAGAATGCTTGGCTGGCAGTCATAAGGGCGTGGTTCTGTTCCCAGAATCATGAATATTGGGCCAATTGGTAGCTCATATTTGTAGTTCTAGTACTGAGGATTTGGGACAGGAGGATCAGTAATTTAAGGTCATACTTGGCTGTATGGCAAGTCCCAGGCCAGCCTGTGCTACAGGAGACCCTGTCTGAGAGATAGTAGGTAAATGATAGATAGATAGATAGATAGATAACAAAACATACCCCAAAATCATGTTACATGCCTTACAAAGAAACAACACACAGAACAAAGATGAAACCTCTTGTCTTTTGAGAGGCATTGTTTAATCAATGATGTCATTTGTTATAATTAACATTTCTTTATCTCAGCATCCTCAATTAAAAATAATAATTAATAATCAAAAGAATTCAGAAAACACTTAATAAATATTAACCCCACTAAAATATCTTCTGAGATCTTTGTTATCTATTTAGCATGCTAATTGCATAAATGCAGGCATTCAGGCTTTTATGCTTGCAATTGTATTTCAAGAATGACTTCATTATATCTCAGACACAAAGTGCATCTTATCTCTTCAGGCTGATTAAATGGGCTGCTGCACTTCCTCTGATAACACTGTCTCTGCAAACACCTCATTTCTGAACACTGAGTGTAAGATCCTATTGCACATGGTTCCTACGGGCCTGTTTTAATCAGGATTGCCTTGCAAGACAAGCTAAATTACACTAAGGAGGACCTTTCTTTCTCTTTCTTTCTAAGAAGTATACTACCATCCTGGCACTGCCTGTCTGCTGGAGAGGGCTTGATCATGCTCACACAGCTCATACAGCTCACACAGCCAGCTATTCCTTCTTTGTGTTTTGGTCTTTATGTGTTGGGTAGGATCTTGGTAGGAGGAAGATGGACAAGTCAAGATGTCATGGCTTAAGGTTCAGGAGTTTGTTTCTGCAGTCCCAAGTCATACGGCTGCTGAGGATGGTCTGTCTCTCCAGTGCCCCAAAACAGACCTGTGACTAGGACAATACAAACTCAGATAACAGAACTCCCAAGTCTTTGCCTCAGTGCCTTCTACGAAATGGCAATCATCTTCTACAGCTGAGTGGCCTTTGAGAGCAGGTAGGAGGCTTATCATTCATCAGGGGAAGATCTATGGACATGGAGCTCATTTCTTTAAGTTATAACTCTTCCTTCTGATTAATATTGAAAGTGCTTTTGAGTTGCCAGTCAACAGACACTAATAGTAACAATGGTTTATGTAGCCATTTTGTGGTTACTTTATTCCTACCACCCTTCTCCACCCTTACCCCTTCCAACCCCCAACATTAGGCAGGAGAGAAAAAAGGTTAGAGAGAAAAGGGGGCGTCCATATTGCTAGATTATTTCCTGCAGATCAGGGGCATCGAGTTCCTTGGGGCAAGTATAATCTTCATAGTCAGGATATCTCTAACCGGCAAGCAGCAACCAACAACCAGCACCAGCAGCAGCCAGTAGTAGTAGTAACATTAGCAGCAGCAGCAGCAGCAGCAGCAGGGAGAACAGCAGGCACCACAGCCTCTCCAGGCTCGGGCATTTTTATACCCTCTCAAGAGTCCCCAGAATTCCAAACATAAACTATCTTCAGTTGGCAAAATCACACCCCTGCCAGAGCACAAGACAAATCATAGTCAGTTGCTGTGGACAATCTGAAGCAGCCCCTCATCTCACATCTGGGATTAAAACAAAAAAACATATTCTCATAACATATTTGTGTTTTTAAAGAAATAAAAATCCTCAATACAGGTTTGTGATGTACAGTCAGAGGTTTCTCAGGGTTACCGTCCACGAGCTGCTACTGAACTGAGATAGGCTTTGGGGTACATGTGACAGAGGACAGGTATAATCGCACATGTGACTGAGGGCAGGTATAATCAAGGGTCTTGGCTTTCTGAGCTTTAGGGATGTAATAAAGTTGTCTTTGGGTTAGGGAATGAAAGTTTAAAATACATTCTCAGAAGAGGACGGAGTGCACACATCAGGAAACACAGGGTTACTTGAGTGGCTGCTGGGAGGACTCAAGGTAGGCAGTTATGGTGACAGGCTTAGTCATTTCTCTCTTGCCGTGAAGAGAGCCACCACAACTCTTATAAAGATGTAGTTTAATTGGGGCTGGCTTACAGTTTTAGTCTGTTGTCAACATGGAGGGAAGCATTGTGGCATGCAGGCAGACATGGTGGTGCTAGAGAGGAAGCAGAGAGTTCTACATCTGGATCAGCAGGCAGCAGGAGGAGAGAATTAACACTGGTCCTGGCTTGGGCTTCTGAAACCTCAAGGTCCAACCCTAGTGACAGGTTTTCTCCCAAAAGGCCACACCTACTCAAACAGGGACACACCTCTTAATAGTGCCTTCCTGATGACTAAACATTCAAATTTATGAGCCTATGGGGGGGCCTTTCCTATTCAAACCACCATAGTGGCTCAGTAGCTCTTTCACCTGAAGCACACAGTAGTTCTCTCACTGGCTCAGAGAGGAGGATGGTCTGACCCTGGTAGAATCATAGGCCACATTGGTCCATTTGTCAATTGAATAAGGAAGAGCCATACTCTCAAATCAGCAAGATTACTTTTCTGGTGGACTCATGCCTGGAAGCCAGTATGCCTGGAAATAAAGGTCGCCAAACCTGGACGAAAACTAAACAAGGGGAGACTGGCCTAGGGGTTCCAGAGGGAAACAGAAAGACGAGTGGAGCAGATTTGGGAGAATCAATGCCAAGGGAACCTGAGGTCACTCAGCCTCCTCCCACCAGAGCTACTGGAGACAGAACATTTTACATATGTCACTGCTGGGATCTCTGGAGTAGCAGATGGACCACATCACAGGTCTCCCTTTTCTAATTTTCTTCTCTATAACCTACAAAAAACCACAGACACATTCACACTGAGAACAAATGTTGGTTCTCAGGGCAGACAGTGACTGCTGGCTGAGGAAGGGTCACACAGCCTGAGGTTCACATCTATGGAAGCCATGAACTCTGCTAGGCCAAGAGGAGGGAAGGATCCAGAAGGCAGGGGCAACTTGCATACAGACAATAGGACAGGGGATGTGGGAGATTCTGATTGTATTTCTTCCATGTGTCATTTTCTACCATTAGCCCCCTCCCACAGAGCCCAGCTGACACCAGAAAAGTCACTTCTGTGAGTTGATAATGTCATTGGAGATGAAGGGTTAAGGGGCTGAGCCTCTAGCAGCAGTTATGAGAGACAATCAAGGGTAGGTTGTAGGAAGCTGCCCTCACATTTGCCATTACAAGATGGCGCTGACAGCTGTGTTCTAAGTAGTAAACATAATCTGCACACATGCAGGGGCAGTTTTCCCGCCATGTGTTCTGCCTTTCTCGTGATGACAACTGGGCCGATGGGCTGCAGCCAATCAGGGAGTAATACGTCCTAGGCGGAGGATAATTCTCCTTAAAAGGGACGGGGTTTTGCCATTCTCTCTCTTGCTTTCTTGTTCTTGTTCTTTTTCTCTCTCTTGCTCTCTTGCTCTCTTGCTCTTGCTCTCTTGCTCTCTTGCTCTCTGGCTCCTGAAGATGTAAGCAATAAAGCTTTGCCGCAGAAGATTCCGGTTTGTTGCGTCTTTCCTGGCCGGTTGCGAACGAGGGTAAGAGTAGGTCTGTATGCTTCCTGGGTCTGTGCCTGAAGGGCTGTCCACTAGAACAGATGGAAGAAAGACAAATGCTCACCCTCAAGGAGCCCCGTGATAACTAGTGATTAGAGTGTAATGAGCTACCCTAGGAATACGAATGATTTAAAAATAAAATTAAACAAACCATAACAAAGCAAAACTGGAGAAGACACACAGAAGTGGTGTTTCTTCCTCTCTTCCAGTTCTTCTCTTTGAGTGGCTTTCTCATACTGTGTGTGACATCACTAAACCCCACTTCCCAAAATGACTATGGCACTGCAGAGAGCTCTGCAGTTGTAGACGTGGGTTCAGCCAGGGGCGGAGAAGCAGCCCTCATCTTGAACCTCAACTATGAACTAACACTGCTTCCAAAAGCAGGTTGGTCACACCAGAAAACAGAAGCCATCAAAAGAAGGGAAGAAGGACATGGAGACTTGGAACCCACAGCCTCCTGCACACTGGATCTGAGCAGCATCCCAATGGGAGACAGGGCTGTTAGAGTGTGGAGGAAGTAACAGATGGGTTATGTTAGCTTGTCTTATAGCAAGTTGCTGATTGGCTTTTATAGTAAAAACCATTTTTAACATTGATTACTTTGTTATTTTATATTAGGTTACTGTGGATGTTCATAAACCCTAGGCCAGCATTCTGTGAGGAAGACAGGTGACCACAGAAATCAACAGAGGGATGAGGCTGAAGGGTATCCAGTGGTTACATCTCCAGACAGAAGGTGGCCTAAGAATAGTAGAGGGTATGTTTAAGCTCAGTACAGTAACAACGAGGCCAAAGCAGTGGAATTGGGCGTTAAAGAGTAGTATGGTGGGACCCAGCCTGATGTTTGTGAAGTTTCCGGTGGAGGCTTCATGCTTATTAACTTACTCATACTGACCAAGGGGAAAAGTAGACCTGATGTCTTCATGACATCTAAGAAAATACCAACTTAAATGCCTCTTATCACTGCTTTATCAGATTTGTAAGGTCTTTCTTATGCTGGCCCCTCTAAGCAATCTGATAGACAGAAGATTAAATTCATGGTCCTTGGAGTTGGTTTAGAGAATAGCTGGCCCCTCCCATGATAACCCCAGAGAGCCAGAGTCAGGATTTAGAGTGTCTAGGGTAACTGGCCTGGAGGGAGGGCGATTCTTTTTTTTTTTTTTCTTTTAAATTGGATATTTTCTTTATTTACATTTTAAATGTTCTTCCCTTTCCAGGTCTCCCCTTCGGAAACCCCCTAACTCATCCCCCTCCTCCTTCCTCTATGAGGGTTCTTCCCCACCCACCCACCCACTCCTGTCTTCCCTCCCTGGCATTCCCCTACACTGGGGCATCGAACACCCTCAGGCCCAAGGGCCTGTCCTCTCACTAATGTCGAACATCTCGCTGATGTCGAACAAGGCCATTCTCTGCCACATATCTGGCTCTACCCATGGGTCCCTCCATGTGTATTCTTTGGTTGGTGGTCCAGTCCCTGAGAGCTCCAGGGGGCCTGGGCGGTTGACACTGTTGCTCCAGGAGGGGAATTCTTTATCTGCAGAACAAAACACTACCTTGGCCTTAGGCTCTTGTGTCTTTGGTAAGTTGCTTGAATGATGCTTCACAGAATTATCAGCTCAAGGGGTCAGTGAACATGAAAGTCCAATTCCACAATTCCTTTGTACAAAGTTAGCTTTGAAAGGTTTTATTCTTTTTGTTTCTTTGCTTGTGTTTGAGACAAGTCTCTCTACATATCCCTGGCTATCTCTGGAATTCACTGTGTAGGTCAAGCTGGTCTCTAACTCACAGAAATCTGCTTGCCTCTACTACTTCCAGAATCCTGGCATTAAAGGCATCTGCCACCACATACAGCCCGTAGGGCTTTATTTTAACAGTACAGTTCAATTACCTGTGTTAAGACAAAAGCTAGTGTTTAAAGAAATGATGTTGATTGTGACATGATCTTTGGAAGGAAATGTCCAAGAGCACACTCTTGCTCTTGTTGCCTTTTGGAGCTGTCTTCTGAGATGTTCAACTGTGCCAGGCTGGGACTGGGACACTGAATATTATAAGAGTACAGGATGTTGTCATAGTACTAATAACTCCAGGGGAATACCCAGAGCTTCTCATCCATGTGCATTCACTGGATGTTAAGATTTGTGGGATGGGAGGACCACTTAACACATTAACTTTGGACATGGTATTAGCATGAATGCCTAACAAATGGTCCCTACCTTCTGGGTATGAAGTCACTTTACTCTTGTTTCAGCATCCCAGGGTCATCTCTGAGTACAAACATTTGCTTTCTGATATGGACTCCTTCCTTCCTTTCTTCTTTCTTTCTCCCTTTCTCCCTTTCTCCCTTTCTCCCTTTCTTTCTTTCTTTCTTTCTTTCTTTCTTTCTTTCTTTCTTTCTTTCTTTCTTTCTTTCTTTCTTTCTTTCTTTCTTTCTTTCCTTCCTTCCTTCCTCCCTCCCTCCCTCCCTCCCTCCCCTCCCACCCTCTCCTCCTCTCTCCATCCCTTCTTCCTCCCTCCCTCCCTTTAGTCCTTCCTTCCTTCCTTCCTTCCTTCCTTCCTTCCTTCCTTCCTTCCTTCCTTCCTTCCTTCCTTTCCTTCCTTCCTTCCTTCCTTCCTTCCTTCCTTCCTTCCTTCCTTCCTTCCTTCCTTCCTTCTTCCTTCTAGGTCAGTGATCTGATGTTGAGAGTTAAGAAATTTATTGTTTTTATTTTTATTATTAACTTTTTAGTAATCACTTTTAATTTATCGACTTTGGTTTTATTATTTCCTGAAACAATTTCAGGGCATTGCTACTTGTTGGAAATTGTACAGATGGTGCTTAGCGTCACATTTGTTAATCAATAATTATGAAATTGTGTCTATTTTCCTATACAACCTAACCCAACTGCCTTGCGAGGCCAGAACAGATGGTTTGGGATATCCCTGGGGATGGGCATCGGAACATCTGCAGTTACAACACACAAAGAAAGTTACTGGAAAGCAGAAAAATGACCATTATGGAAAGTTATTATTTTATAATTAAGAACCACTTAACGTCATGTTGATTAATGAAAGAGGCAGCAGAAACTTTACTGATTTTTCCGAAGGATTTGTAAACACAGAGATTCCTTTCTTTTCTCTAAATGGTAGATTATGTCCAGTGTTGCAAAATCGCTTAAGTTTTTTCTGTTTGTGTCCAGAGTATTTGCAGAGTATCTGCAGCTGTTGGTCTTATGCCTGGCAAATTATTAGATGTGGTAGGGGAATTATGGATGGAGCTCTTTAGAGTTATGACCAGGGAATCCTTAAACTCCATAAGCCACGAAACCCTCCACAGGAGACATTCAGCAGCTGTCAGGTAGAAGAGAACCTGTCTGGAGACAGAGATCTCTGTAGAGACAAAAGAATTAATAGAACATTTTCCAGAGTGTATTAATTTGGAGATGGAGTCTTCTAGTGTTAATTGGCGTTCTGAAGTTGCTTTGTGAATATAACACGTGCATGTGACCTTGGTTATGGTCACCTCACAGCCTCCACACAGTTATCTCCAGTGATTCTCCCCACCTGCTTAATATTCAGCAGAGCAATGCAAACTGGTGTCCAGCTAAAACCAGGAGTCCTTGTTCCTCATAAACTCTCATGGTTTCCTTCTTAGAAGACTGTTTTGTAGCCTTAGCATCTTGTTTTTCTTGTAGTTGCTGTTAGGTATGACTGTGAAATATCCCTACAGTTTCATGTGTTGGAATCCCCGGTCCCCAACCCTGGGTGCAGCTTTGAGAGGTGTTTGAGCATTCATGCTGATCTTCCACCCATGTGTCATTATTTGCAGTTCACAGGGTTCACAGCTGGGTAAGACTGGCCGTGATTTTCTTCCCAGCAGCCCGCCTAGCACCTCCCTGTACTGTTAAACCTAGCCAGCAGGCAGGCAGCTTCCTGGCCAGTCCCAACTTGATTTTTCCATGTCCTGTGATGGAAGTATGTGCTGTCTTCAGCAATGTACAAAGTTCTGGGGGAGGAGCGATCAAGAGCAATAGCAATAGCACAATATTGCTTTTGAGGGTAGAGGTCTCTGGAATAGCCCCAATTGACAACTGGAGAAGAGACACTCCACAAATGGTCCGCTGTGGTTAGTGGTCAGAAATCCCTGTAACCAGGTAAAAGCAAAGCTCTAGAGGCTTGTAATTTATCAGTCAGATTTATAGTAGTAAATTCTCAACCCACAAAATGCCTGCACAATGAACTCAATTGAGTTTATATCAAAACTCAATGGATATAAACATAATCTACACACCTAGATGTGGCAAATGAACCCTACTTATTATTTAATCATCTAGCTAAGAAACCCCCAATAGTTATGGCTCCATGGACTATGTGGTTCTGGCCCCTCTTCCTCTCCTATAGGTTCCATCTTATCTCCTCCTCTCTGTTCATTCCTCTCTCTCTCTCTCTCTCTCTCTCTCTCTCTCTCTCTCTCTCTCTCTCTCTCTCTCTCTGTACTCTGTACTCATCTCTAAAATTCTCAGCCCACCTTCCTTTTCCATTGCCCAATCACAGGCTCTCACCTTATCTTGTGCCCGCCCTCACCTGCGTATAAACAGCAAGCCACGCTTCCCCACTATCTTATCCCCCCTTTATAAATGGGAGAAGCATGCCCTTTACTTGGAGGGTATTCTGGAGGCCCGCCCCTACAATACAGGCTGTGGCTGTTTCTCACTTGGTTTTAGGGACTGACTCTTGCCTTCTGCAGAGTAGACTACGGGAAGCTGGGGAGACACAGGATGCCACCCACATTCAGGGGAGTTCTTCTTTAGGGCTCAAAACCTCGCTCAGCTGCATTGATTTCAAGCTCCTTTTATCCTGATAGACTTCTTATGGCTTATTTGCATCTTGCATCATCAGACCTCTCGCTACTGAAAGGCTCTTGGGGTATTCTCACTCTCATGCTCTGAACTGTTATAATGTCCCGTTGTGGCTAAGGACAGGCTCTTGTTTAAAAGTGTGAAGCTCTGAAAGGTTTACTCCTGCTCCGTCAGCTTCAGAAAATCTTTTCCTATTATTTCTTTGAGAACCTTCTTCTTCTCAGCCCCCCCACCCACCCCCACCCCTTTAAGACAGGGTTTCTCTGTGCAGCACTACTGACCAATGAGTGTGATCATCTTTGCCCTTTGACGACGGTGTCAGTCTGTCCAGAGGAGAACAGATTGCTGCAGCCCTGATACTTAGAGATCTTTGCTGGTCCTTGTCTGCTTAAGGCACAGCCTGTTCTCTGAAAGAACTTAAAATGTTTCCACGACTAACCTCTGCTGTGGCGTGAGTCATGCCCTCTCTCCTATGCCTCTCATTTGCTCAAACCCTAATACCCACACATCTCCCCTGCTCCTCCAAACACCACGAGTGTTTGGTGATGGACATTGTGAGGTGATTAGATCAAGATGGGTGAGGCTACAGGAGCAGACCCTCATGCTGGGATTTATACACCCAAAAAACCAGCCAGCACAGAGCTTGTCTTAGAAAGACCGGGCATCTCAGCCTTCTGCAAGTCAGGGAGGGACACCCATGCCTAAATGTCCTGCTCTTGGACTTCAGCCTCCAGGATGTGAGGAAATAAGTTCTGATGTTGAACCCATGCAGTCAGGGGCATTTTTTTTCAAGACTGCTCAAGCCCACTTATATAATTGGGCAGCTTTCTGGAGCCTGGGAGCCTTGCTATTAAGCCCTGTTTTCTTTCCAGTTTTGCCTTATGTCTTTGCTATTATTTGCCTTTCCCTGTGAGCTGAACGCATAACTTCTTGTCCCTGACTCTGAGTTAATTTCCTGATCCATAGGATTTTTCTTTACTTCCTCCTTTTTTTTAACTCTCCAAAATGTGGTTAATAATATATTTCATGTTATATTTATATTTTGCTATTCTGTTTTGTGTTCCCAAGTGTCTATATTGTGTATGAACTGGAACCCTGGTTTGGCCCTATCCATTTTGATTTAGAACTCCTGGTCTCTAAGTGGGCTTCACATGGCAGACAATGTCATTACAGAGACTCCAAGAGGCACAGCTAGGGAAGAAATTTTGACCTAGGTCCTGACTGAATGTGGTAACATGAAATCTTTGAGCTTCTACATATGTGCACTTACTTAAAATTAACTAACTAAAGTGAAGTGGCATCACAGATTGTGTCCCGCTGCTGTTCCAGCAGCCCTGGCCAGCCTCCGTAACCACGTGCACAATGACCGCAGAGAGATCGAGCACCTGCGCACTGCTGCTGTGCGCCACCCAAGAGGACGGGCACTGGGCACACTAGCTCCGGGAGGAACATGCTCCTGAGTCCGGATACAGGAGGCAAGGGGGGGAATCTAGAGCAGGAGCTGGAGAAGCAAAGCAGTAAACAGAACAAAGAACAGCAGACAGAGGCTCATATGCCTTGTGTGTGTGTGTGTGTGTTGGTTTCTGCCCAATAACAGAAGTAAGCTATTCACACTGGGGAGGGGGTGATGAGTCGGGAGTACTGCACACACTGGTTTTCCCTGATGGTGATGAGGCATAGTTTTGATTGACAGACAGGCACATTTCACCTGGAGGAGAATAGAGAAAGATGCTCTCCCAGACATTGAGTGTGCACACCGGCCCCAGCACCCACCACTCGTTAGGTGCCTCTACAGTATAATTTTTACTTATATATATATATATATATATATATATATATATATATATATATATATATATATATATACCCTTATTCTCTTGCCCCACAGTTTGTGGTTATCTAAAACCTGCTTCCTGTCTGCAAGTCACCTGCTGTCATTGGACCCCACTGAGCGGTCTAGAACTAAATACTCAATAAACTTATTAGAAATAAACTGATAACCTAACTTGTTCGGTTTTAACTTTATCAAGCAAATGCTTCTGGCCTGACCCTTTACTGAAAGATGTGCTGTCCTGACACCTCCCGGTCATCTCGTCCATTCTGCCCTGCCGTGCCCTTGGAGATAATAACTGAGGCCATTTTAAGACCTCGGACCTTCACCATGAACATTGTGTGTTTGATGTGCCATTCAGTGTGTGTGACTTTGGCCATGGGCCAATCCCTAATCTCTCTCACGATCTATTTTCTCATCAGTGAACTGTCACTTCATCTCCATGGCTGGCACTTGCAAAGGACTAAGGACTAGAAGCAATGTCCCAAGTGCTTTCCCTGTGTAATTAATTTCAATTTTTGCAATTCTTTACGAATTTTGAGTCATTTGTCATTATTCACACATCAAAGGTAAAGGATTTGAAGTATGGGCAGACTGACTGACTTGCTCATATCTCTATGCTGTGAGACGACAAGCAATATGTTCTTTTTTGAGACACATGTCTTAGTCAGGGTTTCTATTCCTGCACAAACATCATGACCAAGAAGCAAGTTGGGGAAGAAAGGGTTTATTTGGCTTACACTTCCATACTGCTGTTCATCACCAAGGAAGTCAGGACTGGAACTCAAGCAGGTCAGGGAGCAGGAGCTGATGCAGAGGCCATGGAGGGATGTTCTTTACTGGCTTGCCTCCCCTGGCTTGCTCAGCCTGCTCTCTTATAAAACCAAGACTACCAGCCCAGAGATGGTCCCACCCACAAGGGGCCTTTCCCCCTTGATCACTAATGGAGAAAATGCCTTAGAGTTGGATCTCATGGAGGCATTTCCTCAACTGAGGCTCCTTTCTCTGTGATAACTCCAGCTGTGTCAAGTTGACACAAAACTAGCCAGTACAGACACATTTATTTGGTTGCTCAGTGGATTGATGACTTCATTTTAGAAGAAAGAAGTTTTGAGGAACTAGTGTTTTGCTAAAGTACAGTGTGAAATAGGAGAACCATAAAAGAGTACCAATGGACCTGTATAGGCAGCAAGAATTGAGGTTGAGCTGACCAGAGTCAAGGGGAAAAAAAAAGTGAGCCACTGTGGCTGCACTCACTGGGGTCTCGAAAAGACTGTGTGCTATTAACCTAGGATTTGTAAAGAGTCAAGACCAGGTTTAGACACAAGAAGAAAAACAACTACGTTGACTAATGTGAGAAAAGCATGGCTTAGTAAACATTTTGCTCAATTTGATTTTTAGAAAACATTTTCAATATCCTATTCTGATATTAAATTATTAAATGCTTGTGATGCTATATTAATGTGTCCCTTGCTCTGAAAATCTACCCTCTTTTTTTTTTATCTACAGTTACCATGGTAATACTAGGAGACGTAATTTGATTATCCAGCAGAGTTCTGAGTATTGAATGACTCCCAGCCTTCTCCACTCGTCTGTAAAATGAGAGACTGCATCCCAAGAGGAAAACAAACCTCAATTACTTTACGTTCAAGAAAGACAAAGATTTTGTGAGGATATTGTTATTCCATAGGCAGTCATCACAATCAAAAACTGTTTTTGTTTGGAAAATGGTTCTCACAAGATGGCCAGGATGCATGAAAGAAACAGACGATGCATTTCCTGGTTTTGGCAAGCTTGCTTTGCATGACTGCTCAGAGGACCATAGGTGTTATACAAACCCTTCCAGGGCTCTGTACACACACCCTCACCCCCCCCCCCTCACAGCTTTGTTCCCCAAAATGCACACATGGGCTTTGGCATTCATGTGCTTGGGGAAGCTCTGCACCATCCCTTTCTTTTCTTCTTTTCAATTAGATTCAAGTGTCATAATTAAAGGGAAAGCTGCAGACAAGTCAAGCAGCATGTACATGAAACTGAATTCTTCCATTGAACACTCACAGCAGAATTTGCAGTGCTGTGTGTTACCATCCTCGAGGCCCTGGACGCTGTGAATGTGGGGCCTTCATTCTGCTGTGTTGGAAGACCCAAGTACCTTATCTGTCCTCCCAGCCCATGGCTGTCCTCAGTTCACCATGGGAGCATCCCCAGGTTGGTGGGACTGGAGGCTTTGGTGTGTGCAATAAGCCAAGCTTAAGTTGACTCAGAATAGCATTGCAAGTCAGGTAAGGGTGAAGGCAGAGTCTGTGTAAATAGGCTGTCAAACTACGACCCCAGGAAGGCTGTAAATGGTTTTTGTTTTTTAGGAACTCTAGGGGAAGCAGATGGGTAAGGAATCTCATACAATCTAAGCATCACAATGGAGCACAGGAAGGCTGAAGATTCTGGCAGGAGAGTGTGAGAAAGTGGAGCTCATTTAAACCCCTGTGATTACGAGCTCTTACTGGGGTGCCAACATGCCAGGCTCATTTGTTATGAGTCCCTAGTGAGAGACAAGCCTGTGTTGGAGTCTTTTGGGCCAATACTCACGTGTTCTGCCTGAGTAGAGTCCGCCTGCTTCTGTTTTTGTGTTTTTTCTAATGCTATATCCCAGCTTTAACTTATAATTATAGTTATGCCTAAGGAGCACTGATTTAGAAAATCTACACTGATTTAGAAAACACAGAGAGGGCACTTCTACATCTTCTTAAAGCCATTGCAAGCCACACCGTTACATCACAAAGACAATGTTTTATAATGATGTGTGGAATTTCCAAATAGACTACATCTAGCTCAAAACTTCTAAACATTTAACTTGTTAGGTGTTATTACTTTTTTTTTTTTTTGGACAGGGTTTCTCTGTATAACTCTGGCTATTCTGGAACTCACTCTGTAGAGCAGGCTGGCCTTGAACTCAGAAATCCACTACATCTGTCTCCCAAGTGCTGGGATTAAAGGCATGTGCCACCAGTGCTACACAGTTACTTCTCTGCAACCTTTTCATATAAGCAGCAGGAGAATCTTTGTAGCAATGTGGTTGACTTCTTTACATAATAGCTTAATTAAAAAACCTCATTCTTTTCTTTTCTTTGAGAGGTTATTACTGCCACATAGGGAGTGAAGACAGCAGCTGTTCTACTTCTTTCACAGCTCAGGGGTTCTGGGTATAAAGGATGAGAGAGATGTCTTAGAGAAAATAACTTCTTTTTCTGGAGGAATATTAAGTGCGTTAGTTGGTCTTTTGTGCCACAACACCATGACCAAGGTGACTGAGGGAAGGAGTTTATTTTGGCTTATGGTTCTAAAAGGTAAGAGTCTATCATGGCAGGAAAGCATGGGTAGTAAGCCTAGAGCTTATATCATGAACTAACTGTAAGCAGGAAACAGGGAGAGTAAAGGGAATGGCTCATGGCTCTGTACCATCAAAACTTGCCCCCAGGAACATACTTCCTCCAACCAGGTCACATTGCTTAAGCCTCACAAACAGCCACCTATGGGGAGGGGGCATCTTTCATTTAAACTACTGCAATAAGCATTTATATAATTCATTGGTTGGCAGCATTTTAATTTTTTAAGATTTATTTCTATTTTATTTATTTATTTATTTATTTATTTATTTATTTATTTATTGGTTTTTCGAGACAGGGTTTCTCTGTGTAGCCCTGGCTGTCCTGGACCTCACTTTGTAGACCAGGCTGGCCTCGAACTCAGAAATCCGCCTGCCTCTGCCTCCCAAGTGCTGGGATTAAAGGCGTGCGCCACCACGACCGGCCTCTATTATTTTTAATTATGTAGATGTGTGTATGTTTTGCTTAAGTACGGGTGTCTTCAAAGGTCAGAAGAGGGCATTCCAATGGGTGCTGGGAATTGAACTCAGGAACTCTGCAACAGTAGCAAGTGCTCTGAACAGCAGGGCTGCCTCTCCAGTCCAGCTGGCAACATTTTATTTTTTACAAAGCAATTAGCTATGAAAGCCAGCCGAGGCACCTGGATAAACACCGTTTGGAATCTGAATTTGCAGCAAAGGCTTACCATCAAACCCTGAGACTGAGTTCAGAGTAAAGAAAGATGGATCTGAACCCTGGCCAGTGCTCAGGGAGGGGCCTCCATAGCAACAAGAATCAGCAGCCGTCTTAAGGGTACAGCAACTTGGAACGGTCAGGCTGGGTGCTGGTTTTATTTAATAAAACTGTGGTCGAAAAAGTGTGGCTAAAAGGAGCTGCTGTGGCTTATGATTACCTGTTCAACTTTCAGGGTTATAATTTTTAAAAATGCCTGAAATGTCTTTAACTTGGAATTCAGCCTCGGATGATTTCCTTTCTGCATTCTTGATAAACATCCATTCCCCTAATTTATCTCCAAATTGAGGGGAGGCTTATCAGATTCACACCGTAGAACTCAATTAACTAAAAAATAGTGCTATTCATGCTTCAGGCATGGCAGACAATACAAACTCATGTCAGCTTGACCTTGTGTGAAGAGACATTGTTTGGGGGGGTGGGTTATAGCATTTGCTAAGTGTCTTTAAAAAACACTGGAATAGAATCCAAGCTTATGTTTGATACAGAATACCAGGTACTCCCTGCTTCATTTCCATGAAGCCGAACGAGTCATATGTGGGCTGCATGCTAGTGCACACCTATGATCCGAGTGCTTGAGAGACTGGAGCGGGAAGATTCTGAGTTTGCTGCCAGCCTGAACTACATAGCAAAACCTAGTCTTAAAAGAAAAAAAGGCGCTCCTAGGACATCCACAAATGTCCCTTTCCAGAGCTGTTATTTTCTACAACAGTGTTCGTGAACTATCACTAATGAGGAGACTGGAGCCTGAGAATGTCCCTGGAGCAGGTTTGCAAGGAGAGCATCGAGCTTAGACACATCAGATAGACACAAAACTAGTAAAAAGACAATGTCTGTCCTGTTGCCTGTGAGCTCCTAGGGGTAGCAGTGAGGGAGTGAAGGTCTGGGCTCCTTTTAGGAAACTGCTGGGAAGAAAGGGCTGTCCTCAGCCCTTGAGTCTGGCCACTGGAGCCCTGGCCTGCAGGTCCTAGTAGCATTTTGTAACCCTTCAGCCTCCAAGCTGAGTACTTTTTCCTCTTACTTTTCCTCTTTTTCCTAAAAAAGGCTCTGATTGCCACCTTGCTGTTGCAGCCAAGGTGGTTCTGTGTCTACCTGAATTACCCACCCAGAGGAACTCCTTGTTGTAAAGAAGCAGATGAGACTGTAGGCATCTGGGGACAGTGACTCTTGCATAAAACACAGTCACAGTGAGCAACCGGGCAGCAGATCAATGGAGCATGCCTGCAGCTGAATCAGGTTTCTGTCCTCTGTCACCATGTCCAGTCTGAATGACCCATGGGTAACAAAGAGGTATGGAGCATCCTCTGCTGAGCATCCAATGCTGAGTATCCTCTGCTCTGAGTGTCCAGTCCCTTCCCCTGTTTTAATCCACTAGGGCTCATCACTCAGCTTTGTTTGCCCCTGAGACACATGAGGAACAACTTTGGTCTTTGCTCACCTTCAGTTCTTGATCTCTGCATCCATCAGTGAAGCAAAACACAGGATGACCACAGGCTGGCCTCTGGGCCACCATTTCCTGCTCACAGCACTTTATGGATTCCATTGTCCATGTGAAACAGAATCAAATGACCAGCTCCGACCCAGCAGTTACCAGGATGAAATGGGACAATGGCCATAGGCACCTGGTCAAGGCAGGTACCCAAGTTACATAACCCCTTATTTTTTAGGGCAATGCTGTTTCTGGGATGGTTAGCTGTACATAAGAGGACAAGAGCTGATGGTGGATTAGAACTGGAGGCTGGCAGTGTTTAAACTTCGCTTTCCTAGCCAAGTCATCATGATAATTTCAGGAGAGGTTTTCTGTAGATTTAGATCTAAGTTGATAATGGGTTTTTGAGACACTGTAGATGGCCTTAGAATTCTTCACGTGGCTCAACTTGAGCCACGGTCATTTTGGTCTGTTGTTATAACTAATAAGGATAAGCCTTTAAGATGGTTTTAGATAAGCTGTGGTAGCTTACAGATACCTCTGTCTACACACAGGTACCAGTGTGCATATCTTTGACATGTCTATTTTGCAATTTCTGTTTGCCCATGTCTCTATGCAGGATCTCGTGGTTTTGATTTGTGCTTTTATTTTTAGCTTTTAACTGTGTGTGTGTGATGTGCTTGGGTCCCCAGAGAACCCAGAAGAGGGGTTCAGATCACCATGGGGCCGGAATTCTATATAGGCAGGTGTGAGTACTTGATGTGGGTGCTGGAAACAAATGAAGCTCTTGTGGAAGAGCAGGAAGTACTCTTCACCCCCAGTCAACTCTCCAGCCCCGGTTTGGGCTTTTCTGAGGCAACGAGTGCCCTTGTACAGGATCTGAGATACAGTACAGTCGGCCTCTTACTCCAGTAGATTGCTGGGCTTCCTCAACCCTGCCAGTATCATTAAGTCAGCAGAGATTCAGCACACAGGTATAGGAAGAGCCAGCCGCAGAGGATGTGCAAGGCTGGCCTTCCAAATAGACAAAGCAGAGAAAAGGCTGTCTGCTCTCTGGTCCCTGGTTGCTACCAGGCAAAGAAGGCTTTTATTTGTGTAACAGATGAGCTCTGGGTACCATCTACCCAGAGGACAGTATATTCCAGGTAGAATAAGGAGATATGGTTTATTGTGTCTTATGAAACTATATTCTTATAAAGCATTTGGGGGAGCAAAATTCTGGGAACCAACTTTCATTTCGGAGACATGAATTCCCAGATGAACACTTCTGGCTCCCTGTCTTTTTGTTAACAGTGTCTTCTCTGAGCCACGGTCAGTCAGGGTCCGAGTTGCTTTTCTGCATTTCATGTCTGTGGTTGTGGTGCTCACTTTCAGCTTCACAGGTCATAGAAGCTCCTGGGCGTGCTTTTGAGGGCTTTTCTTCACCGAGCGCGCTGAGGTGGGAACATGCACCGTAAAGTTGCTCCTCGACTGAATGAAAAGAAGACAGGAAGCCGAGCGCCAGCCCGCACTGCTCTCTACTGACCGAGCTGTGAGCAGCTGCCTCAGCTCCTGCTGCCTCGACTTCCCCATCACGATGCACTGTGAGATGGACAGCCCCTCCCTTCCTTACATTCGGTGTGTCAGAATACCTCAACCCAGCAACAGGAAAAGAAAGAGTGACTTGTGGTCTAACTGTGTGAGTCCAGACACACCGTTTTATAACTGTTTGAGAACTCTATAGGTGCTTATGTGTTTTGCTTAAATCGGCTCTCCTTCTCTCCACCCCACCCTCTCATCCCTTTTCCCTCCCAACTTTGCATGCTTTATTTTAAAGACCACTGAGCACACATCGTACTGTCGACATGTGTATGGATGTAGGAGCATCTAACGGAACACAGGTGCCAACCTCTCAGGGACCACATCCATGAAGAACATTGACCCCGCCTTACCAACAGCCACCAGCTTCCCATCAGCTAGGAGTGAGACACCATGAGCCACCCAGGCTGTGATTTTCTTTTTTCTTTTTTTTTTCCATTTTTTATTAGGTATTTAGCTCATTTACATTTCCAATGCTATACCAAAAGTCCCCCATACCCACCCACCCCCACTCCCCTACCCACCCACTCCCCTACCCACCCACTCCCCCTTTTTGGCCCTGGCGTTCCCCTGTACTGGGGCATACAAAGTTTACGTGTCCAATGGGCCTCTCTTTCCAGTGATGGCCGATTAGGCCATCTTTTGTTATATATGCAGCTAGAGTCAAGAGCTCCGGGGTACTGGTTAGTTCATAATGTTGTTCCACCTATAGGGTTGCAGATCCCTTTAGCTCCTTGGGTTCTTTCTCTAGCTCCTCCATTGGGAGCCCTGTGATCCATCCATTAGCTGACTGTGAGCATCCACTTCTGTGTTTGCTAGGCCCCGGCATAGTCTCACAAGAGATAGCTACATCTAGGTCCTTTCAATAAAATCTTGCTAGTGTATGCAATGGTGTCAGCGTTTGGATGCTAATTATGGGGTGGATCCCTGGATATGGCAGTCTCTACATGGTCCATCCTTTCATCTCAGCTCCAAACTTTGTCTCTGTAACTCCTTCCATGGGTGTTTTGTTCCCAATTCTAAGGAGGGGCATAGTGTCTACACTTCAGTCTTCATTCTTCTTGAGTTTCATGTGTTTAGCAAATTGTACCTTATATCTTGGGAATCCTAGGTTTGGGGCTAATATCCACTTATCAGTGAGTACATATTGTGTGAGTTCCTTTGTGAATGTGTTACCTCACTCAGGATGATGCCCTCCAGGTCCATCCATTTGGCTAGGAATTTCATAAATTCATTCTTTTTAATAGCTGAGTAGTACTCCATTGTGTAGATGTACCACATTTTCTGTATCCATTCCTCTGTTGAGGGGCATCTGGGTTCTTTCCAGCTTCTGGCTATTATAAATAAGGCTGCTATGAACATAGTGGAGCATGTATCCTTCTTACCAGTTGGGGCATCTTCTGGATAAATGCCCAGGAGAGGTATTGCTGGATCCTCCGGTAGTACTATGTCCAATTTTCTGAGGAACCGCCAGACTGATTTCCAGAGTGGTTGTACAAGCCTGCAATCCCACCAACAATGGAGGAGTGTTCCTCTTTCTCCACATCCACGCCAGCATCTGCTGTCACCTGAATTTTTGATCTTAGCCGTTCTGACTGGTGTGAGGTGGAATCTCAGGGTTGTTTTGATTTGCATTTCCCTGATGATTAAGGATGTTGAACATTTTTTCAGGTGCTTCTTTCGGGCTGTGATTTTCGATGGCTGCATCTTGTGCACACTGCCACAGCTTCTGTGAGTTCATGCTGATGAACGTTTCTGCCTTTTCTGAGACAGGGTTTCACCATGTAGAATAAGCTGGCCTCAAAACCCACAGAGATCTGCCTGCCTCTACCTCCTAAGTGCTGGGATTAAAGGCCCGTGCCACCGCACCTGGCCTAGAAGCACACCTATAAAACAAAATTTCCGAGATAAAAATCACTACATTCACAAGGTAGTGAGTGATCTGGAGCAGATGTTATGAGGCAGCAAGTTGGGTCTCGTGAACAAATAAATCTCAGAATCTCAGACTCTGAAAACTCATCCCTACTGTGACAGGGAAAATAATGTGTTTAAAGAGACATTCAGGGAAAAGCTCAAGCATCGAACAGGTTTGAGACTTTGTTTTCATGACTTCTAAGAAGATGTAGAAAAGGTCAGAAGTTATTGTTAGGTGTCTTACCTGGTCTGGTGCTGTGGGCATATAGCTTTTAACTGTCACTCAGATAGTTAGACTGAAGTCACTCTGGATGAAAATCAGCAGACACCCAATTCAGAATTGACATCGATCTCTGCTGGCAGTAAAAAGCTTGAATGTTCAAGAGAGCAGCACGTTAGGGGTTGTGGCGCTCTTTCAGGTTTCAGGAGTTAGAATGTCTTTCATCTCTGATTGCTTGTGACCACACCCCCTCCACTCTAACACTGTGCTAACCTTTGTTGTCACATAGATAAAGACCCCTTAGAGTACAGTTGAAACAGTTCAGAGTCCTCATGGTCGGACCCGAGGTAGGAATGTAGCAGTCATGATCTGGGCAAGGTGATAAACGCCTTTAATCCCAGGACTAGGAAAATGGAGGCAGGCTGATCTGTAAGTCTGAGGACAGCCTGGTCTCTCTAACAAGTTCCAGGCCAGCTTGCCCAAAGAAAGGAAGGAAGGAAGGAAGGAAGGAAGGAAGGAAGGAAGGAAGGAAGGAAGGAAAGAAGGAAGGAAGGAAGGAGGAGAGAGAGAGAGAGAGAGAGAGAGAGAGAGAGAGAGAGGAGAGAAAGAGAGAAAGAAAGAGAGAAAGAAAGAAAGGAAGGAAGGAAGGAAGGAAGGAAGAAAGAAAGAAAGAAAGAAAGAAAGAAAGAAAGAAAGAAAGAAAGAAAGGAAGAAAGAGACAAACAGTAGCATTCAGACTGGGAAGCCACCTCAGGAAAGTGCTTTCTGGGTAAGCATGAGAACTTGAGCTGATTTCCCCAAAGCCCACCTGAAAAGCCAGCATTGGTGATAGATGCTTGTCATCCTGTCCCTGGGGGATCAGGAGGATCCTGGAGCTGGGTGGCCATCCAACTAGCCTAATCCTCAAAACCAAAATCCACCAGAGAACTTGTCTCAAAAACAAGGTGCAGAGCTCCTGAGGGACAGCACCCATGGTTGACCTCTGGCCTAAACATGTGCTTGAGCGAGCACATGAGTATAACCACACACATGTGTATATCCACGTACACACAAACGTGAATACACACTGACAAGTGTACTTGCAGGGTAACCATGACAACTGAAAGGAGGGAGAGATTAAACAATGTCTTTAACTTTGTCAGTGAGGTGCTTATAGTTCATTGAGCATGAGGAGTGGGAAAAGAGCAAAGAAGGGTCTAGGTGTGTGTGTGTGTGTGTGTGTGTGTGTGTGTGTGTGTGTGTGTGTGTGTGTGTGTTTGGATGATGGGTCATAAGTAAAAGCCTCATCTCAAGTGTCATATGAAGGAAGGACACTTGGGGGAAAGACCTGAGGTCAGGGTTGCAGTGCTCATGTGACTTGCCCACTTAGTGGGATGTCAGGCAATCTCCCAAATGTGTGATTTAGAGCTCTGGACTCAAGGTGGAGAGAAGCAATTGGCTGTCACTGGGGAAAACTGGGCACTGAAGTCCTATCGGTAAATCTTTCACTCTTATGCAGCACAAGCAAACAGGGACAAAAAGTCAGAGACAGTGAAAGTGTACTACAGCAGAGGGAAGCCAAGGGCAGGCACAGACATCCCTAGGTCACCCCCTAAAAACTGGTGCATTAGAACAGGGGAGAGGGGCTGTGAAAAGCACAGATACTCATGAGCAAAGTCACAGTGCAGAGTGACTCGACTCCCACCAGGATCCACGCCTGGAGATAATTAGTAACCTTGGGAGGGGGGCTTGCACAAGACAGTGTTGAACTTGAGGCCTGATTAGTACGTGAATGTAGACATAGGTGCCTTTCTGGGGAGACACATACCTGGGAAGGGCCAAGGGAGGATTTTTGTTTCTATATTTAAGAAGATAGTGACTTAATTTTGTACACAGAAGGGAGTCGACAGGAAAAGGACAGAGAATGAGGCAAGTAAAACTAAACCAGGGAGGGAGTGTCATGGATCAGACCCCTACAATGAAAATCAAGGAACAGCACGTTATATCAGCATGAAATATCTATAATAGAAAAAAATCACAGTACATAAGGTAGATTAGGAGTTTCTAGATGTTGATAGAGGTGAAAAATTATTATTTCATTACTGAATGAAAAATGTGGGTTCACCTGGATTCTCTGTGTCAAGTCCATCTCTTTCCTTTTTTTAAAAAAATATAATAAAATGTTTTTTTTAAAAGAAAATCAAGGAACAGATAGAAAATTAGATTTAAACAGAACCAGAAAATGTTATAGCTAATATAGTAAATACTATAGTTCAGGTTTAAAGATTGTATGTGTGTAGTACCTAAAGAGGCCATTAGAGGGCGGCAGAGCCTCCAGAGCGGGAGTTACAGGCATCTGTGAACCACGTGATGTTGGTGCTGGGAACCGAACTTAGGTCTTCTGCAAGAGCAGTATGCACACCACTGAGCCACATCTTTAGCCTCCCTAATTTTATTTTATATCGATAATCTCATTACCTATGAGATCAGAGATAAACTAGCCAATAAGTAACAGATGGTGGTGCTATTGTTTATTCCACAAAAGTTCAACGTTCTAGAAGCTTTATCCCCTCCAACCCTATTTTAGGTGATGGCTCCTAGAAGAAGGGAAGATCACATGACCACCACTTTCCTGAATGAATGAAGGCTGATGTGGGAATCCCATGGTTCACCTCTCTATTTATACACACGATGTCACCACAAGAAGGGAAGCATTATGCCAGGAGCCAGAAAACATCTACTCTTGAGCCAACTCCCTCTTTTCCTAAGGATCTCTGATGAGCAAGGGTCAGAGGGAAAGACCCCCCACCCCTTTTTTAAATCATGTGTCGTGTATAGGGTTTGAGCTGATGTGTACAGATGTTCACAGCTAATTCCTCCTTCTGTCCTTTGTCCACTGTGGGTGCCTGCTGGTTGGCTTAGTTTCCTACCACTTCCCACCTTCCGTGGCCTCTCTCATGCCACACTAATCGCTCCACGGACATTTCCGATTCCTTTGCAGACGGCTATGGTAACTATGGTAACCAGTCCCGTGAGAGTCCCCTCTGGTTGAATTGCTCCCTTAAAGTGGAACAGACGCTAATTCTGATGAAGAAGACTTCGCTATCAGCCTGTGCCCTGCCAGAGCTCTGGTCAGTGGCTGCCCAGCTTGCTAAGATGTCATTTCTGTCATGAGGTTATTCCCACAGGAACCTCAGTGAGTACTGGCACTTTACAGGCGGCACTCCAGGACAGTCGTGAGCACTGCCTAACACACAATGGCAAGGTTGCAGTGTCGTGAGGCTTGGCTTTTTTTTTTTTTTTAATCTATTGAGGGGTTGCTGTGCATGAATTTTGTGGACACTAGTGTGGCACGCTAAGGGAAAATTGGTGCATGTCTGTGGGGTCTTTCCACTCTCTGCCAGTGTCAGGCTGCAGGCCCGCACCTCTTCCATGGCCCCAGCTTGCTGGTGGCTGCATCCAGCCTCGTTTTGCTGACACAGTCTTTGAAATGCCCTTTCTTTATTCTAGGTGCGTTCTCTATTGTAAGCAGAAAATCACTAAAATATAATTTCTCCATTTCTCCTTTGTAATCAAAGGGCAAGCCACAGCTTCAGTCACGGCTGGAGGCCTTCAGTGTCATAGAAATGTGGTTTATCTGACGATCTGAAAGCTTAGGTTTTATGGTTCAATTACAAGTTTGGTTGGAATCCAGGTTTGAAAATTATATTTTACAAGCTCTGTAAATACCAGAATAGTATATTAAGTTCACCCCTAAGCAAGCAGCCAAACTGCTAGACAGAAGACAAAATGTTCGGAGATTTGGAGAAAGAAACAGAAAATTTTAACTTTTAAGAGATGGTGGCTCTGTTCTAAATGGAAAATTAATGACAGCCAGGAAGCTGCATTTTTGGTCGCCGTTCAGTGTTTTCTGCCTTTTTGCCCTACGCCTGCTAAATTTCTTCTCACTCATAAGCTCTCTATGTGGGAGATTATTAAAGCCTGTGGCAATTGGTTAAAGGATAATGACATTTGGCATTTGTGTGGGATACAACTGTCACACAGTTTAGTGATCCTCAGACGCATTTGTCAGAGGGAAATAGTTTAGTGTTGCTGTCAAAGCTTACAGCACTTGAAGTTGAGCTCCCCAGTCCACCCCGCCCATGTGTGTGTGTGTGTGTGTATACCTTTGAGTACCCTCAGAAGACAGAATAGAGTTTCAGATCTCTTGAAGCAGGAGTTAGAGGCTGCCTGATGTGGGTGGTGGGACCTGAACTCGGGTCTTCTGCAACTGCTTTTAACACATGAGCAGCCCCTCTTCCCTCTCCACCCTCAACTTTCTCTTTATACAGGTACCTCTATGAAAGGATGGTGATGTGAATTGCTCTCACTTCCTTTTACTGGGTGTTATAGAGAGGACGAGAGCCAGGACGCGTAGAGACACAGGCACACAGAGAGCAAGGCTCCCAGAGCCATGCTTCATCAGCTGTTGGAACAAGAAAAGGAATTCAAGTGAACAGGTCCCCAACTTACTTACTTCCATTTTGTTAATGTGGTTTCTCAGTTATTTATGCTTACAGTTTTTATCTTTTTAAATGGAAAATGTTTGAAAACGGGGAAATGAATAGAGAGGACTCTTCGGGGTCCCATGGTATGAAACTTTAGATTGCAACATTTGTTTATGAGTGAACAAGCCCCATGTTATTTTTTCTGAGAAGATGGGACCAAGTCCAGATTATTATTGGAGAGATATTAGAGTTCGGCTCATGCTATATTCTCAGATCTCACTCAGTGAAGTTACCACCAATATGTATTGATAAAACCTAATGTGCATACCACGGCCTGCCAAGGCCACCTCTGTTGATGTGATTCACGTAGAATCTGAGGAAGAGAGGTGCCTGGGGCTCTCTTTGCCTGGGCTTCCGGATGGTTACTTGTGGATAGTATACAGAGAGGCTGCATTTCTCAAACCAAGGGCTCCCTGTCTTCCACCTCAGCCCAGCTGGTACCCGAGGGCATGTTTGCATTTTTCCTGCTTTTTGTTCATTGAGATGAAGGCTTCAGTGGGTCCACAGGAATGTGAGTGAAGGCTAGCCCAGGCCAGCATTCTTCCAACACTCATTTGAAAGTGTTTTTTATTGTATATCAGCAGGAAGCAGTGGGAAGGTATGTCAGACTCTGGCTTCCTTCTGTTGTTTCATATAACAGGACTTGTGTTTCTGAATTCTCAACCTGTCTACTGTAGAGAGAGGCCTCTGTGATTCCAGCATTGGAGAGAGCTGGGACAGGTATACAACCACCGTATGAGGAATCTTTAGATGTGAGAGGTTCATTAATTCTCACATCAGACAGCCCTGATCGAAGTGAATCCCCCACCCCACCCCAGGACCCCTATGCATCTTCACTCCTGTGTCTAGAGAAACAGTCACAGAAGAAAGGCTGTTGGAGCGGACTTGGGCTCTGAGGCCGGCTCATTATTTGGTGTTTACAGCAGAGGGCTCCAAGCTGAAACACCACTTTAACTTTCAGGAGTCTGCTTTGTCTTTGCTTTACCCAGCCAGCTCCTGGCTGCCTTTTCTAAGACGACTGCCAGCAGCCTAATTTCTATAATTCAGGTGATAAAAGTGCTAAGGATAAAAGTCCTTCACTGACAAACAGCAAATCTCTAATTTATTCCGTTTAATGCAACAATAGCTTAAGTGTCCTGTGTAACCATCAGGGTGTTGATAATAACTTGGAATCTTCTGAGATATTAGGACCAGCTTTAAACAAACAAACAAAAATGTTTTGACTTCAATACTGTTGCCATGTATTCTGTCTTATGGAGCGGGCTTTAAATCCAGTCAGAAAATGCTTGGTTACTCCTGTGATGTTCGAGCCACTGTCACACCAGTAGGCATTGTCACCTTAGCCTTTCTTGTAGCTTTCTGGGTGCACAGCTGGCTAAGATTAATTACGTTTCTCTCTGGCTGGCTGTATCGCATCTTTTGGTGCTTTGAAAGGAAAGCAGGAAGGAAGCCTGGGTCAGTATCTGCTTGGTTTCTCTGTGATCTGTGACTCAAGCATGTTGTGACTTCAGAATATGCAGGTAGCTCACAGGGGCTAGAGAAGGACCCCCACTACTGCTATTCCAAGAGGAATATAATATTAAATTGTCTTTTAGTGACTTCCTGATATACCCATAGACTGGTTTGTTTCTTGACCCTCATTTTGCAATAGATCATGATTAACATAGAGACCCATAACTGGCCAATCTGCCCTGAATAAAAGGGTGCGGCATGCTCATCCCCAAATGGGACACCTGTATTATATTCCCTCACAAGGCTCAAGGATCGTTGTTGAAGAAGAGGCAGAAAGACTCTAAAAGTGAGACTCGGTAGATGACTACAACACACAGTGCTTTCCAGACACAGCAGGGCAGTTATACTGTGAACTTACAGAATTATGACAGCACACACAGGACCTTTACAAGCTCTAGTCAGCCAAAGTCCCAGCATAGATGTGGCAGGGTGGTGGGCATAGAGTCCCATCCATAGCTGAGGAGCTATTGATAAGTGATAGCTGCTGTGAAAGGGAGAGTCGATTTCCTTCAAGGGTGAGGGCCTTGGTAGGTCAACCACACTCCAGGGAATAGTGCCACACCCAAGACTATTTGGAATGTACAAGTGAGACTCTATGGATTTGGGAAAAAAATAAGGAGGCATGGAATTGGGTAGGTAAGTGATGGGGGGAGGATCTTGCAGAAGTTGGGAAGAGAAGCAAATATTTTCAAAATACATTGTATAAGTTATTCAAAGAATGAATAAAGCAATCAAAAATAAATGTTTGTATTGCATTCATATATGTTTATGGTGTATGCAGATGCATGGGAGGTTCTGCATGTGTTGTTGCGAGGTCAGAGGGCAGCTGTTGAGAGTCATGTCTCTCTTTCCACTGTGTGGGTTCGGGGGTTGAACTCAGGTCGGCAGGCTTTATGGCAAGTGCCTTTACATGCTGAGCCATCTCACTAGCCTGGTCTTGTTCATTTTAATATTCTAATTATTTTCTTTTGTTTTTTGATTACATAAAATCACTTTATTGTAATGAACTCAAATGAAAATATCACACAGCTAGATTAATCACCTGTCCTGTTTCAAACTCTATATATGTCAATGAACTTCAGTAATTAGAATAGGTGTTCTGAAGCTATGGAGTGCTGGTTAGGGCTTTACATTTTACCACCAATTACATTCCTATGTGTTTGACCACCATAAAAACAGACCTAAAAATGTCCATGCACAGATGAATGGACAGTGGAAATGTGGCACATATACAAGAGGGAGTATTTTTCAGTTGTAAAATAAAAAGAATTTAAAGGAAAATGGATGGATTCAGAAAGTATACTAAGTAAGGTGACCCAAACTTGGAAACATCAGCAAAAACAAAAAATGCTTGTTATCCCTTCTATGGGGATCTTAGACTATGTTGTAAATATGCAAACAGGATTAAGTGTGGATGCAGAATGACATTTGAAAAGGAGACCCAGATGGTGAGGATGAAGGGGCTATGGGTGAAGGACACGAGACATGAAAGAAGATGTAAGGCTACGGTTCTCTAGCTTAAACCTGATAGTCTTGATTCTTCTTTTGTTTATTTTTATACTCCATAATTATATTCAGTTGGTTATATCTTTGCAACTTACTACATATTGGGTTGAAAAGAATCCGGCTTTGTACTAAACTGATGCTACTTTATGTAACCTAGCAATTGGGATTTTTTTTTGTTTGTTTTTTGACAAATTTATAGATTGTATAATCTGTTCGTGAGATGCTTGCAGTTTGTTAGAGTTATCGGACAAATGTGTCCAGCCGTGACTTCCACTGTACAGTTATGGCCCAAGAAACCAGATGAAGCAGCACACATTCCACGTCTCATTTGAATGGTGAATGGTAGGAAAATTGGAATCATTCCTAGGAAAGAAATGAAACATCTTCTGTTTTGAAAGCAAAAATATACTCCTTTGATTGACAGGGATTTCCTTGGCGGAAATGAAGACCCGCGTGGACTTAGAGATCAAAGGCCTTTGGTAGCTGTTCCTAATGACAACACATATTCTGCTGTTTGGGGTTTGTTTTTATATGAAAACTTTTCCAGACAGGGTTTGTCCAGTTGCCTTTTCTTCTCCTGTCCCTAATCTTGCTTCTGTATCTTCTGTCCATGGCAGCTACCAACATCTCACACATCATCTTTCCTCTCTCCTGAAGTCAGCTGCACATGATCCCAGGGTTTGCTAGTTGCTTTTTTCTGTATTTCTGTCCACGATAAAAACCACACATATGAGCTACTTGAAGAAGGAGGTCTGGGGTTGGTTTTCTCCTCTCCACCATTAACCTCAGAGGAGTGCTGTCTCCTGGGGGTCCTTCCTGTCTAGTGTCATTCCACTCTTGACTGTCAGGAATGGGAAAGACCTTTGAGGCTCCATCGTTGCCCTCAGCGAGTGATCCTCTCTGCAAGGCTTCCTTACCACTCCATGATCCAAGATAGCCTGGTGATCTAAGATAACCTCTCATTTTGGCAAAGAGGGTCCCCTTCCTCTGTCATTACTTTGCATTTTGCTTGCAGTCTTTTGTCCTTCTTAACCTGCACTGTCAATATCCATTCCATGAAATCTATAGGCTGGAATAGGATACATGACTGCTTTAAAGCCTTAATGGAAAAGGGAAATAAAGAAAAGTTGGGCTCATGATGATGATGGAACTGGCCAGAGCAGTAGCATCATCAGGAAGAGACAAGGGCTGAGAATAAGTGAGAGTTGATGTCCTTAGGGCTGCTCAGGCAACACACTCAATCCCTGGCCCTGCCATTACTATAACCTAGAGCGAAGAGGATGTGTCTGCCACATCAGAATGGAATGCTGTTGCCAATCAGCCAACAAATTTACCCCATCAGCCCAGATCCCATCTAGTCTGCTCCATACGTGAGAAACAGATTATGCCTGTCGGCCTGGCCTTCAGTGGCCTCTTCACAAACCCCACTGTCTCTAAGAAGAAAACAAAAAACAAACAAACAAAAAACAAAAACAAACAACAACAAACCAGTGTACCATTGATTGAGAAGTCTATAGTCAGAATGTGCAATTTATTTCTGGCAGCTGTCTAGACACATATCTAAGTTAGTGATTCATATGTGCAATACCAACTTCAATGTGGAGAGGATTTTAAACCATAAACTCGACTATATAATGTAAGGATTTCAAAACCAAACACTACATGCCTATATTTATAGATTTAGCTATACAGAATACAACAAGACATCAGGCTTATTTTCCTGCCTCAGGCCTACTGGTACTACAAGACTATGATGCAGCCTAAGAAAACACTACATTTTAATTTCAGGGCAGGTAGCGCCACACATCAGCAGTACCCAGGAGGGATGGGGGCAGGGTGAGAATAGCTCTGTGCTCCTGTGTAGACCAAGCAGGACTTTAGGGGAATTCCAGTGTTATTAGCCAGCAAGTTCAAGAGTTCAGAAGAGCATAAGGACCCTACATTATAATTGATATACTTCATGAAACCAGAAGTGAATTGCACAATATTAGAGACAACTAATACCATTTAATCCTCTGCAGTCCTCTGGATGGCAGAGGCTCCTCGGGCTCAGTCCTATGATTCCTTTCCTATATCATTAACTTTTACAGTGATGTGATTTAAAATCAGGTTTTACATCTCCAACTCAAAGACCATAAAATATGCTACCGTGAAGTTAAGGACCTGGTTTTTCTTATAGATTTTAAATAGAATATTTACATTTAGGTGTTTTGTACAACCCCCCACCCCACCCCATGCAGATTCATACAAACAATTCAAAATAAATTAAAAAAATAAAACAACCCAGAGGGCTTATGAGAAAAAATAGAGTTAAAGTTAAGAGCAAAACACCAACTCTTTGTCATCCATGCATACACACGCACATATGGGAGCGCGCGCACACACACACACACACACACACACAACCAACAAAGCAAAAAATAGGTAAACAGAAATGGCTCATGTCAAATAATTGAGAAGTAAATTCTATAGTAAGTTGACTCAGAAGCAAGCTCCGACATTTGCTTGTGGACTAAATGCTTTGACAGTATCAGGAAGGGTTTCATGTGTGGTTCAGTGCGTGTCCCGTGTGTATGCAGTAGAAGAAGTCAAGCTGTGTGACAGGAACAGAAAGTGGGTGGGAATGGATGGCCAAACCCAGGAAGCTGGCCATGAGGGTGAGGGGTGCATCAGCCATTCTGCACAGGTGACCTGGGCCTGGTGGCTGCTGGGTAAATCTCTCTGTATCTACCTTGTGATGCTCAAGGATGAGTTCGAGGACAAGCAACTGTGAAGGTCATGCAGCTCAAATAATCGGGTCGGAGATTTTTAAAGCGTCGGAGATTTTTAAAGCGACTCATTAAGAAAACACACCTCTTTGCTTTTGTTGGTGCCTCTGGGGCTCCATGACACAAGGTTCCATGACACAGATGGAGGTAGCCAGGTTTCTACAATCGAAGCCAGATAGAAATAGCTCAAGGTGAGTCAGAAGAAATACTGTAGGATCCATTGACCATGTGAGAAGCATTTTCCTTCACTTTGACAGTTATGAGCTGTGGGGAGGGCGAGTGGGGGAGATGGGAAAGGTTCGGGGCAGAGTGAAGGATAGGGGATAGGGGTGGGGAGTGTTGTGGGGAATCAGTGTTCATTCTGTCAAGTGTTCCACCCTCTCACATGCTTGAGTTCACAGATTTTCACACTGTCTTCAGTGAGGAGCAAGGGCGGGCTTCCGGCATGCTGATGGAAAGTTCTACCACTTCACTACTGACTGATTATGCAGTGACAGAGCTAAGTCCAGGTCTTCGACTGAGCATGGTGAGTGCTCTGCAGGTGAGCATCATCTGCAGTCCCACTCTCTGCCTATTCATTTGCAGCTAAGACTACAGCCACAGAAGAACCAGAAGCAAGAGTGGCCCAATGCATCATGTTCAGGCTTTCCTCAATGTAAATTGCATTTCTGTTCTCTCAAGCAGGAAAGCTAAGGAAATCTTCAGTATCCATAGTAAGTTCAAATAACAGAACTGGTTTCTTTTCTAACAGTGTTACCTTTTCTGTAAGTATGTTAAATATTCAAATGAACACACACTCGTGCGCGCGCACACGCACACACACACACACACACACACACACACACATACAAAATCAGGAGTTTACAGATGGATTTGTCTTACGCGCGTTCGCAACCGGCCAGGAAAGACGGAACAAAGCTTTATTGCTTACTCAGGAGCAAGAGAGGAAGTGCGTGGCAGAGAGAGGCAGAGAGGAAGAGAGAGAGAGACACAGAGAGAGGGGCAGAGAGGGAGAGAGGCAGAGAGCAGAGGAAGAGAGCAGAGGAAAAGACGAAGAGAAAGAGACGAAGAGACGAAGAAACGAAGAGAGGGAGTGCCAGAACCCCGTCCCTTTTAAGGAGAATTATCCTCCGCCTAGGACGTGTCACTCCCTGATTGGCTGCAGCCAATCGACCCAGTTGTCATCACGAGAAAGGCAGAGCACATGGCGGGAAAACTGCCCCTGCACATGTGCAGATTATTTACTACTTAGAACACAGCTGTCAGTGCCATCTTGTAATGGCAAATGTGAGTGCAGCTCCTCACAGATTTGGTAGATGAGATTTTACAGATTTTACAGATAAGAAAAGTGAGGGTATTTGTATTTCTCTTTATTAATAAAGGCCCAGATTTCACTATACCCCACAGCTGAGCATGGGTAAGTTGTTGTAGACTCAAAAATATTTAGGGGATGAACCTAAAGGAGGAAGCTCTGAGATGGGACCCAAGCCTTACATTAATGTTCCAATCAATAGCCTGCCATGTGACTAACAATGATGAGGTGAGGTGACGAGTACTGGTCAGGCACTTGGAGGTTCCCCTCATGCTGAAAGACAAGTGAAGGGGAAAAAGACACAAAGAAAACCTGCCCCTTATTATTTTTTTTTTTTTTTGGTGTTTATAATTTCTGACCCTTCTGATCATGTGATAAGATTTACGACCAAGATCATTTCCCTTGGCAACCGAACTTTCAGAAGTAGATGTGTACATTTCCATGGTGAGCATGGACAGACCTGTGTCAGTATGGCGCTTGAATAGAGTCGGCATCAGACATGCTGTGTGACCCTGCCCTCTCCCGACTTGATTCTCCTGGTTTAGTCCCTTTTCCAAGCCATTCACAACTCTCTATTCTATTTCCTTTTCCTAGGGAGATCTACTTGCCTTTCTATCTGTGGTCCCTTACTCTATTCCTACACCCTGTGGTTCTACTGACTGTAGCTTAATTATCACTTACTTAACAGCTAGCATCCACACATAGAGTGATTCTTACCATATTTGCCTTTCTGGATCTTGATTATCTTACTCAGGATGATTTTTTTTTCTTCTAGTTTCATTTATTTACTTGCAAATTTCACTATTCCCTTCTTTGAAGTAGCTAAGAATCCATCTAAGCTGTTTCCAGTTCCTAGCTATTATGAATAGAGCAGCAGGGAACTTGGTTGAGTAAGTGTCTCTGAGCTAGGATCTTGCCATATATACTTCTGTGTATATACACACACTGTGACGTGTATGCCCTAGAATGGTCAGTCTAGGTGGAATTTAAGATAGATCTATTCCCATCTCTCTGAGGAACCACCATGTTTGAGCATGATTCAAGAGTGGAGTCCTGTAAGGAGATTTCTGAGTGCTTGTGAGAAAAATTTCAAGGAATCAAGACAACAGTCTTGTGACATCAGTTTCTTCAAAAACACGGGATTGCTCTTGGATTGTGCTTTGTACCCCACCCCTTCTATGTGTAGCAGATAGGAGTGAGTTTAATTCATATTATTTATTACAACTGGCTATTACTTGTTTATATGCCTCTATGGAAAAAACATATTTGTGCATGGTGAAGCTTGTCCTTGTGACGGTACACTTTACTCAGGTGACTCCTCTTAACCCTCAGAATATAAATTGTCTGATGCTCTGAATAAAGTTGGTTATTGAATAGACTTTAGTCTGCTTTATTGACTCCAGTACTCCCAGGGCCCACCACTATTTAGACAGTAAACTCCAGCACAGTGATTTCCAGGGTGGCTGTACAAATTTGCATTCCCATCGACAATGGATGAGTGTTCTCCCTACTCCACATCTTCACTAACATGAGCTGCCATTTGTTTTATCCATCTAGGTTATTTGGATGGGTGTAAAAGGAAATCTAAAAGTAGCTTTGATTTGCATTTCTGTGATGGCTAAGGATGTTGAAGTTTTCTTTGAGTGTTTCTTGGCCATTAGAGTTTCTTCTTTTGAGAATTGTTTCTGTTTGTACACTGCTTTTAAATTGGGTTATTAGTTTTCTTGATACCTAACTTTTAAGCTCTTTATATATCTTGGATATTAGCATTCTATCAATGAATAGTTAGTAAAACAAACAAATAAACAAATAAAACCCCTTTTCTATCCTGTAGCTGCTGCTTTGTCTAAATGACAGTGTCCTTTGCCCTACAAAAGCAATTTCAGTTTCATGAGGTTGCTCACCCCTATTTATTGTTGATCTTTAGAGCCTGTGCTGTCAATGTTCTGTCCAGGAAGTCTTTTCCTGTGCCAATGACTTCAAAACTCTAAGGCTATGCCTCTCTTCTGTTGTCGTTGGTGGTAGTGAGTTTTGGTTTGTTTGTTTGTTTGTTTGTTTGGTTCGTTGGTTAGGTTGGTAGATTTTAATAAATGCTTCTAGTTTGAAGGGACTTATAGGTCTGTTTAAATTGCTTATCTGATCTTGATTTAACTTTGGTAAGTGATATGTATTGAGAAAATTAACCATTTCTTTCTAATTTGGCAGAGTATATGTTTTTAAAGTATGTCCTTATGATTATCTAGATTTCCTTGGTGTCATTATGTCCCCCTTTTCATCTCTAATTTTGTGAATTTGGATACTCTCTTTTTATCTTTTGGTTAATTTGGATAAGGGGTTGTCAGTCTTACTGGCTTTCTCAAAAAATTCATTGTTTCATTGATTCTTAGTAGTTTTTGTTTCTATTTTATTAATTTCAGCCCTGAGCTTGATTATTTCTCATCATAGCCTCCTTTTGGGTATGGTTTCTTCTGTTTTATTCTAGAGTTTTCAGGCATGCTTCTAAAGTTAAAAGTGTAAGATATCTCTCTTTGTCTCTCTGTCTTTGTCTCTTCCTGTCTCTCTCTGTCTCTCTGTGTGTCTCTGCCTCTGTCTCTCTTTCTCTCTGTCTGTCTGTCTCATGTAATGCTATGTGCTTTCCTCTTAGCACCATTTTCATAGTGTCCCATAATTTTGGCTATGTTGAATATTCATTTTCATTAAGTTCCAGAAATTCTTTAATTTCTTTTTTAATTTCTAGACCCATTTTTAATTCAGTAGTGATTCATTCAGTTTCTACAAGCTTTTCTATTTATTTGGTCGTTGTTGATATCCAGCTTTAATCTGAGTGGCCAGATAGGATTCAGGGTGCTATTTTAATGTTCTTGTATCTGTTTAGACTTGCTTTGTGTCCAAGTATGTGGTCAGTTTTTGGATAGTTCCGTAAGGTTCTGAGAAGAAGGCATATTCTTTTGTGTTGGGTGAAATGTTCTGCAAATATCTGTTATTTCTATTTGATTTATAGCATCAGTTTTCTCCAGCACTTCTGTTTATTGCTTGTGTGATGATCTATTGGTATGAGTGTGGTATTGAAGTTTCCCACTATCACTGTGTCAATATGTGATTTAAGCTATAGTAGTGTTTCTGCACAGTGTTTGTGCACAGATGTTAAGAACTGTAGTGTCCTCTTGATAGATACTTCCTTTGATGCTTATGTAGTGTTCTTCTCTGTCTCTTTGGGCTTTAAGTCTATTTTGTCAGATAGTAAAATAACTCCTCCAGCTTGCTTTTTAGGTTGATTTGCTTTTGATATCTTTCCCATGTTTTTATCCTGAGGCGATGTCTATCCTTGATGTTAAGATGTGTTTATTGCATGTAGCAGAAGGGTGGATGTTATTTTATATCCATAATAATCGTTGGTACCTTTTTATTGAGGAATTGAGACCATTTGTGTTGAGAGGTATCAGTGAGCAGTGTTCATTTATTCCTGTTATTTTGCTGCTGCTGTTGTTGATGGTGGTGGTGGTGTATTTGTGTGTTTCCCCTTTTTTGAATTGCTGGCCTGGGATTGATTATTTATTTATTTGTTTATTTATTGTGTTTACTTGGTTGTGGTTTATCTTTTTTATATTGGAGTTACCACTGTGGCACATTCTGTAGGCCTGGATTTGTAGATATATCTATTACAAATTTGCTCAAATTTGGTTTTATCCTGGAATATCTTATTTTCTCCATTTATTGTGATTGAAAGTTTTGTTGAGTATAGTATCCTGTGGCATCCGTGTCTCTTAGAATCTGTAGCACATCTGTCCATGACTTTCTGGGTTATAAAAACTGCTTTGAGAAGCCAGGTGCACATCTGCTCAGGCCTTTCTGGGGTTTAAAGACTGCTTTGAGAAGCCAGGTGTTATACTAATAGATATGTCTACCTTTATATCTTACTTGATCTTTTTGCTTGCAGATTTTAATATTCTTTCTTTGATCTGTACATTTAGTGTGATTATTATGTGCTAAGAGGATTTTCTTTTCTGGGCCTATCTATTCTGTGTTCTGTGTATATCTTGTGCTTTAATAGACATTTCCTTCTCTGGACTAGGAAAATTTTATTCTATGATTATGTTAAAAATATTTTCTGTGCTTTTGACCTGGGTTAGTTCTCTTTCTTCTATTTCTATTATTATTAGATTATGTCTTTTCATAATATCCAAGATTTTCTGGATGTTTTATGCCAGAAATTTTTTTAGATTAAAATTTTTTTGACCCAGGTATCCATGTTTTGGAGGATAGGAAGAAGAGGGGAAACAATTATCCCACCTGCTTTTGTGGCCCTAGAACTTAATTTTAATTTATATTCTGGCAAATACGTTAAGACAAACATGCTTATAAATCCAAGGATCTAGATTCAATGATACCAATCTAAGCATCGAATAGCTTTGCAATTTCCCCCTGAATTAACATTTTAGTTTACTTTAAAACCTGAACAATCCTCGTTTGCTATAGTCAGACTCAAACTGTGTAACACAGCAAAAAAAATCTATTAACCTATGTCTTATCTCCCTAAACACCCCAAGGAATAGAATACCTCCTTGATTTCCAAAAACAAAATATCTTGCCTGACATAGCCAAAGTGTGAAATATTGCTGATACCACGTATTTAAATTGTTCACCCCCAGGGACAGGAAATTTTCATGTTATTACATTAATGCATGTATTGCTTTCTTAATAGCTAAGCTGTCTGTTTTATCTGCCTTCCCAGAAATAGTGCCACCACCAATGGGATGGGCTCTCCTGCATCATTTAAAAATAAGAAAATGTCCCACAACCATGTTCATAGGCCAATATGATCAAGGTAGTCCCCCAACAGAAACTCTCTCAGTTAACTCAGGCCAGTGTCAAGTTGAAGCTAACTAGGAGGCTTGTCTTCCTGTGCCAATGGGCAGGAATCCCAGGATAATGACGTGCATGGTTCTGGTGTATGATCCATCTCTCACAAAGAAACCTTAGACTGCTGTCTGGGGCTATGCCTTGTGACAGTTCAACTGTATAAGGATCTATTAAACTTATTCCTGCTGACTTTAGTATACCTGATAACACTTCTTCCACTCCTTCACAGGGGTGTCTTTCCAGGGAGCTTTTATAGCACCTGCTTTCTCCAGGAACTAGGTGGTTTGAAAGAATAGGAGCACAGAGGTGCACACAACCAAAGCCAAAATGTCGGAATGGAAGCAACCCATTGCTTCAGCCATGTGATACGTCACAAGAATTAGTCATTAGGTTTCACATCACTCAAGAGGAGGCACTGGGTATCAGGAATTCTGAAAGAGGAAAGGAAGGGCGTGGAAGCAGACTCAGGATTGAAACTAGAGCTGTCATCCAAGCCACCCCCTCACTCCTCTGCAGGGGACTGGAGAACTCACCATCTCTCATAAAAGCCATAACAGAGTGCAGAAAGAGCTTTTGCTGAAGTTCTGTTCTTCACCTTACAACTCAGAAGACAGAGTCATCAACAATAAATGCCTTCTCAGAGACACACTTGAAATTTTACTTTTTATTATTTAGGTTGTGAAATTTGATCGTAAAATACCTCACCTTTCAAGGTGAGAATCCAGAAGAGGTAGGAATGTAAATGAGTGAAGGACTGTCAAACTAGAAGATGAATATTTTCTTCAACAAATCTCAAACACAAGGAGATATCTAGTGAACAGTAATTACACAGAAAAAAAATGTAACATCTTAGAAATATATGTTTTCCATTTGCCCAAGAAATACCATGTTTTCTGGTCAGCTTCAGGATCCAAATAAAGACCCACTGGCACTGACGGCTGAGTGTGTGGTCTTTGTGTCCCTAGTTCTGCAGTGTCTTCTATGGCCAGAGGCTTGACTGGTCTCAAGCTAGGATTCTTTGGTGAGACCATTATGTAAACAATTACATGCATTTCTGCTCCTCTGTGAACAGGTCCGTCTGGTAGCCTGTGATGGTGTCTCAATCCTCCTTCCTATATCTGGAACTCAAACAGTCTCACAGTTTGTTATCTGCTTATCTGGTAATCTCCAAGATAAGTTCTTTTACTGTCTACTGAACAATGGATGTTTTTCTAATTAGATTACTTTCCAGCATGTTGGAATTCTAAAAAGCATTATTTCTTCTCATTGTCTTTTTGGTTTCCCTGAGATGAAGCTTATTGAGAAAAGGCAAGATAAATGATGTTTCCCTTTTATTGATCAGTGTCTCAAATTATTGGCCTACAGCCCTCTGAAAATAATGGTTGGGTTACATATACACTTCTATAATATATAATATATAAACTATGTATGGCAAAATAATAAGATATAATAGGCAAATATATATGATGTAACTTCATACATTTATAAAATCTTGGGATTTTTGTAAACTTGGCTTTCTCCTTGTTTCATTTGAATTGATTTTCCTGTCACATCTAACATACTACCCTTGGTTGTCTGTCTTCTCTACCATAGCAAACATCCACACAGGGGCTTTCATTTTCTTTGTTAATTGTTTTCAGATCTTAGAAGAGCTGTTCACATACATCAGATACTTAATAAGTGTTCATTGAAAATTAATTGGTAAGACTGGACCTATCTCTCTCTCTCTCTCTCTCTCTCTCTCTCTCTCTGTGTGTGTATGGTGTGTTTGTGTGTGTATATATTTGTATGTGTGGTGTTTATTTCTCTCTGTGTGTCTGTGGTATGTGACTCTGTGAGTATGTGTATGTGCATTTTATCATATCATATCATATCATATCATATCATATCATATCATATCATATCATATCATATCATATCATATCATATCTGTCTATCATCTATTCCTCATGTGTGTATTTTAGTGGGTGGTATGTGTGTCTTTGTATATGTGTCTCTGTAAGTATGTGGTATGTGTATGTTGTATCTTTTTCTGTGGTGTGTGTCTCTGTAAATATGTGTACTTGGCCTCTCTTTTATTGTGTGCATTATGTGTATAAAGATAGATAGATAGATAGATAGATAGATAGATAGATAGATAGATAGATAGATAGCAGAGATGTGAAGTGACTGAAACACTGTTATTCATTCAGATTTGGTGCCAGGAAGGGAATTACTCTGAGGAAGGAAAATCATACAGTTTTGTTTGCAAAACAAATTAACAGAAGGATTTATAATATGTAGTCCTAGTTCTGTTTCTATTGGTGTGAAGAGACACCATGACCAAGGCAACTTACAGAAGCAAGAATTTATTTGGAGCTTACTGTTTCAGAGGGTTAGAATCCATGGACACCTTGGTGGGAGCACAGCAGCAGAGTCAGAGAGGTACCAGTCTTTTGAAACCTCAAAGCTTGCCGCCAGTGGCACACTTCCTCCAACAAGGTCCTACCTCCTAATCCTTCCCAAACATTCCATCAAATGGGGAACAAATATTCAAACATATAAACCTATGGAGGTTATTTCCATTTAAACCACCACAGATGGAGAAGTGAGTGGAGTATTGGGATAAAACAATTATATCAATTTAGCAATATATTGCCAGAGCATTCCAAAACTGGGTATTTAAATAATTTGTCTTTCTATACTTAGCACTTTGGCAAACACATCTAGCTATTAAACTAATCCATTCTCCCCCACTCCCTTCTCCAGATCCCTCTCTTTGTCTCAGAATCACATAACTTGATAAATACCTAAAATCCGAACATCCTGAATCCGAAGTGACTCGTCTACATTCCAAGGTGTTCAATAAAGAGCTAAGTATTTGAAAAAAACACCTCTCAAGCCATTCAAGTTTTGCATGTTGCCCACAGTGCCCAGGGTTCTGCCTGCATGGTCAGACGCTGTGTCTTTAAAACTCAAGTGATTTTCCAAGTGCTTTGGAAAAAACGTGACATTTAAAGACTTTTTTCATTATAAATTTAAATATTCTCTCTCTCTCTCTCTCTCTCTCTCTTTCTCTCTCTCTCTCTCTCTCTCTCTCTGTGTGTGTGTGTGTGTGTGTGTGTGTGTATTTTGTAACAGGAGCTTACTATGCAACTCTGGATTCCCTGGAACTTCCTCTGCAGGCTAGGCTGTAAAGATCTGTCTGCCTCAGCTTCATAAATAATAGGATTGCAGATGTGACCACCAGGGCTGACCAAAAACTACAGAACTTACACATGTGGTGCTTTGTGACTGAATTCATTTACTGATCTAATATCAAAACAGCTTTAAGTGTGATGACAATATATTAATCTCTTTTCATTGTTGACAGTAAAAAAAGGTGTCAGCCTTTGTGTCCTTAAATGTCTGTAGGTAGATTTTGGGAGAGGGAATCCTCTAATTACATGATTACGTTTTCCTTTATTTCATTTGGTAGTAGCCTAAGTGGACTTAGAGCCTTATGTAAACTGTAAATGTGGTCATCACTGGGTACCACCTCCTTTTTTTTTTTAATTGCTATTTACATAGCTTCATCAATTTGCCAGGCTGGCCTTGAACTAGTGATCCTTCCCTTCCTTGTCAGACAGTGGAAGAGTTATTACTTCAGGGTCACCCCACCATGTCTGGTACCCACAGACCTTGAAATTTCATACAGCTGGGATTGTTGTTCTTGCACACTTCCAAATGAGACTGCCATTCTGCCAATGCTGCCCATAATCTCCATGTCTCCTATTCTGCCCACATGGCCCACACAGCCCATGTTTGCTGTGCTGCCCACATGGCCCACACTGCCCAGGATGCCCATACCTCTCAAGCTGTTAGCTATTCATGCTGCCCACCTTGCTCAGAGCTCTGCCTGTGCTGTCATACACTGTGTTGGTATTTCAGGAGTGGATGCGCTCACACTGTCAGCAGTGTGTATCACTGCCCTTGTGTTTGTTATTCTGAAAGTTATTTGCACCAGGTGGTGGCTTCTGGTGCGATGCAAGATGGTGGAAAGCAGAGAAGAACAACTGGCAGGGCCACAGGCCCATCACAGCTCTATGGCCAGCCTAGTGAGGGTTAGGCTAGAGTGTTCAAGGAGCTGAAAAACAGAAGACATTTCTTTAAAACTGCCTCAGGGCTGAAGAGATGGCTCAGAAATTAAGAACATGACTGCTCTTGCAGAGGACCAGAGTTTGGTTTTCAGCATCCACATTGGTTAGCTCAGACAACTATAATTCCAGCTCCTAGGTATCTGATGCTCTCTTCTGGCCCCCATGGGCATTGTACTTACACATACACATGCAGAGATCCACAAAAACATAAACAAAATAAATCTTAAAAAAAAAGACAAATAACAACTTCTCTTTGTTTTTCTACCCTTTAGGAAGTGTCTACACAGCCTAGCAGCACATGTTTGTTTCTCAGCATGTCTTGTTGAATGCTGCTCATTAGGCCTGATTGCAGAGCCCAGCATGGGATTCTGATCAGATTGAACTCATCAGTTATATAAAGAGTAAATGATTTAACATGTAAGGGCTTATCCTTACCTAATTTATCTAATGTGCTCACAGAATAAACTATTGTTGGGAAATCACATTAGTATTAGTATGAAAGACCTGCTTCACTCACTAGGCCTTCAACATAGACCACCTTTCCCATTTCTTATGGTCAAGGTGAGGATACAGTGGAAAGACTATTCATTGCATAAGCTGGTGATATGACCACTCCACGGTATGGCTGAGGGGAAGGTATTTTTTGTTTTTTATTGTAAATATGAGGGAAAGAGCAGCCAGTGGCATCTGGAAGAGTCCAGATACAAAGATGTAGACTGAACATGGCCCTAAGAGGAGAGTGAGAGAGGACAAGAGAAAGAGTGTGGGCAAAAGCGAGGAAGGCATAAAGAGTGAGCCTAGCAGAAATAGCTGGGTTATAAGGAGAAGCTGAGAGAAGGAAGTTCCTGAGCTGGAGGAAGGGCAGGATTAGAGTGGGGCGAGAAGAGCTGGGAAGAACCAGGATGCTAGCATGGACTCTGAACTGTGTAACAGGCACTGTGATGCTGAGGGAGCCTTGAGGCCAGTGTGGGCTTTACTAAGCTAGTAGCATTTGTCCCCTCTCCCGGGATTCAGGAATGGCTCCTTTTGGTAGAGGGGAACTAGCTTCTAAAGTTCCTGACGATTGCTGGCTTTTGTCAAACTACCAAAATTCGGGAAAATGGAGTTTCTTTTGACATTTATGTAGTTTCCATATATTTCCATGAATCCTTGTTCATGGCCATCTGTACGCAGGATAAAGCATTAAACTGTGGTGAGCAATCAAAAATACATGAACCTGATGGTGGGAGAAATCATTGAGGCAAACCTGCCCAAGTGCCTTCCCTGGTTCTCCACTGGCCCACACTATGTTGGCCAGTGTTTTATGAGTTCATTTTGAAAGATTTCAAAGTTTTACAGATGTATTTTATACCCCCATAGATGACAGTTTCTTTAAAGCTATATACTGTAACTTTTCTTTTCTATTTGTCCATGGATCTTAGAAAATGTTGATTCCCGTAACAGATGTCTAATAAATGCTGGTTGGCTGAAGAAATAAAGATTCAAAATTGTTTCAGACATTTCCTGCTTAATTTTGGTCTGTAAGTGTGCATAGTACATTTATTTATACTCTCATTTTGTTAAATAAAATAAGGCCATATTCACTGCCAGCCAAATAAAGTGTCCAAGGGAATCTCTGCCAATAGCATGCATACTTGATTTGAAATTTAACGCTGTTTAAACAAAAATTCCAAGACATATTGAGTAAAGATTTCTGACTGTTGAAGTTAGACTACCATGTCTCCACACTCAGTGAGCTTGGATAGCTTTGGCTACAGCTTTTTCCTCAGAGGTGATATGCTAAAAGAGCGAGTGTAAAACAATGATGAGAAAATAGAGATTATAAAGTGAATGTCATTTCATCAGGACAAATGGCTATAGTGGGTTAGTCACATGGTTCTCTGAGACAGGGATATCCTGACATATGGAATCTTTGGGAGTTCTATTCATTGTCCTTCTAATAATCTGTATCAAGATAAAGAGGAATTTGAGAACTAACCAACAACTTTGGAATCCTGTATTATGACTGTACAAATATAACCCTCCATCTGATATCAGTGTTTACAGAGCCCAGAAGCCATGATTAGGAAACAATACCACAGCTCTTGGTATTTTATTGAGTCTCTTCACTTCTTGGACTTACCATATTTTGTCGTTTGATCTGTGCAAAAATTCAGTGTGTGCCCACATGTCTGAAAGACTGGTGTTTGAGTGGTTGTGACAGACGACACAGATGCTATAACTGTTTTTTTGTTTGTTTGTTTGTTTTTATTTTTAGAAAAGCCATAATACAGAGAGTCACAGCATGCATATCAGTGGACACTGGAGAATGTCATGCACTCTTGAGTTTGACAATGCCTTATGTTTCTGCTGAGAAAAAGGTGAGCTGGTAAGTTAGAGGATAACTGTTCACTCTTGAGTGACCATCTTAAACAGGGCAGTAGTATATTTTTCTCAATGACCCCCCACCCCAGTGGTTAATTTAATATAACTTGTCTTATTAGAAAGTCCAGTTGACTCTCATACTCTAGAAGAGCAATTCTTTCCTCCATTCATTAGAAGTAACTTAGGGAATAAAGGAATAGGCTCGGTTGTTCAGACTCAGACTTTCATCTTTTACTGGATGGTATTTGAGATACTAAATGGAGCTACTGTGACTTTTCAGCAATGGCGTTTTCTGATTCTACTTCTTCATTTGAAGATAAAAGACAAAAGTGAGTTTTGTAGAACTCTAACTTCAATATAACTGGTTTAGTTGTCAGCTCTTAAAAGTGGTTATAGCCATTAAACACAGCAGACACAGGACAAGAAGAATAGAGTGTTTAATGTTCCAAGCAGCCCCTCTAACTGCTGTGTAACAGGGGAAGGTGGGACTTACCATCTGCACAACAGCCAGTGGGCTCTGTCAAGTTGAAAGGCCACCAGCGGTGTAGCTAGAGGTGTGGAGCAGTACTTTGCCACTACAGTGGCACATTCTACAGTTATAACACAAACGGAACTAATTGCGGCCATAAAACTCTGGCCCCACAGGAACTGCAGGGCTTCTATAAACCCTGGGAGGGACAGGCAATTATAGGTGGTGCTGCAGAAAGGGATTTGGCCATCCATGACTTTTTCATGTAAGTGCCCTTAGCCAGTCCCCAGACACACCTGCTGCATTGTGGCTTTGTCATTTGCCACTGTTGTTCCAGTGGAAAAGCATAGGAAAACATGAGCCCACTCAGCTGGCTCCAGGAGAGGTGGCCGTGGGTAAGCAGTTCATACCATAAAGAAGCTTTATGGATTTGTTTCAGAGCTGGGGTTGGGACTGGTTAATACTGCTTCTTCTCACTGTCTCTCAGTGCTTTACTCTACCACTTTGCATGCACAGCACAAAAAGTAGAGTCCTGGTTTATCTCCCTCCCATGATGGGCTGCAGCATTTCAGTTTACTTCCAAATGAGTCACAGATGAACCTTGAAGCTCACCCTGCCTTTGTTTCTCTTATGTCCTTGTTTAGGTCTCTTCGGTAAACAGATTAAAATAACTTGGCTTTTTGCTTGATGATTCAGTCCATAGTTGTCTAGTCTTTTTAAAAAAATGACAGTATTTAAGTGAAGGTTAAACAATAAATATTTTTTCTGGTTTTTTTTGTTGTTGTTTTTGTTTTTTTGTTTGTTTGTTTTAGTGTGCATTGGTGTCTTCCCTGCTTGTATCCCTGTGTGAGGGTATCTGATCTTGGAGTTACAGTTTTGAGCTGCCGTGTGGGTGCTAGGAATTCAACCCCAGTTCTCTGGAAGAACATTCAGTGCTTTTAACCTGCGGAGCCTTCTCTCCAGCCCAACAATACAAGTTCTAGAATCGTGTTGCTGTTCGAGTCTGGTCCTCAGTCAATCTATATTAATAGAGCTCATTGAGCTGATATAGTTTTGATAGCTTCCCCTCCTCTTCTGTTTGCTATTTTATCCCTCTAAATGTCTCTACCATTAGCCCCGGTTCCCTCCCCTCTCATCCTCCCTCACCTACCTAGTGGCCTTTGAGTTTCTGAATATTCGTCTGGGTCATGGGGGAAGGTAGGATGTTGGGAAAATTTATCAGCAGGAAAGAGAGGCTACAACAGAAACAAACAGCATACTTTGTTACTGATATAATTTTTTATCTTATGCCTACAATATGCAAAGAAGTTACAATTATTATTTCTTGTAGCTATTTACAGGTCAGAGGTTCCTTAACTTGCTTAGGTTACACATTGATTATTTGTCTACTGACAACCAATTTTCACTAATTTAATAGCTGACTGATTCATAGATGTAATATATGAAGGGAATTCTTATGAACTTACAAATTATGACAAATAAGAAAGGCTTAATTGGTCTTTGTATACAACTGGGAACAGCTGATTAAAAATCCAGCTGACTCTATCAGCCTTCATGTTTGCATAAAAATAATCAGTTTATTTCTATTTAAAGGAAGCAGAAGCATATAACTTATATAGGTGATAAGAGTATTCTGCTTTGGCAGAAATTAAAAAAAATATATGGCCTTTATAAGAAAGCATAACACTATTCTAAAATCAACATGAGAACAGAGAAGGAAAATGTAGCAAAGCAGGCAGGCCTCAGAGGCCCCTGAAATGTTTCCCGCGCCTGTATGACATGCCCCAAGGAAATGAAGATGCTCTAAGAAGGCTGTTGTGTCTATCAGAGTGTCAAGACAAAGGACCCCACAGAAATGAGAATTTCCTCAGAAATCTCACAGGAGAAGGAAAGGGCACCAGCTAGAGGAGGAGCTTGCCCCCAGAAAGAGATTTCAGGCAGCTCTAATGACTTGTCAAACCACTTAGAAGATGAGCCTGACTCAGCTGAGATGGGCCCACCACATGCTGACCAGAACTGCTTGGTTGTGCACATCCCTGACTTTCTATTTAAGCTTTGATCTCACTTCAGAACCCAAAGATAGACTAGACTAGAGGGCCTTGCTGGACCTCTTTGTCCCTCTCCCCGTATGGGCCACATTGAATAGTTCTCCGTTTCCTGTTGTCTGCCTTAAATTGGCTCTTTTAACTGGCCTGCTGAGGGCAAATGGCTGAATCTGACGTGGGACACGGATTATTGATTTCTAGACAAACCTGAGCTACTGATCAAGATCCTGCACCAAAAAGCCAAGAATATCATCAACAAAAGTGAAATCCTGAGTACGCTTTTGAAATAAGCCCACTAAGTTCAGAATGATATGGGGATTAGCATGGCCCATGAAAAAAGGATGAAACACAAATTCATGAAGCATTCCATAGTTCTAAATTTTCTTTCTTTTTTTTGTTTTTTTTTCTCTGTCATTTTTTAAAAAAATTTTATTAGATATTTTCTTTATACACATTTCAAATGCTATCTCTAAAGTTTCCTATACCCTCCCTGCGCCCTCCTCCTCTACCCACCCACTCCTGCTTCTTGGCCCTGGCATTCCCCTGTACTGGGGCATATAAAGTTTGCGAGACCAATGGGCCTCTCTTTTCACTGATGGCCGACTAAGCCATCTTCCGCTACATATGCAGCTAGAGGCACGAGCTCTGGAGGTACTGGTTAGTTCATTTTGTTGTTCCTCCTATAGGGTTGCAGACCCCTTCAGCTCCTTGGGTGCTTTCTCTAGCTTCTCCTTTGGGGGCCCTGTGTTCCATCTTATAGATGACTGTGAGCATCCACTTCTGTGTTTGCCAGGCACTGGCATAGCCTCATACGAGATAGCTATAACAGGGTCCCTTCAGCAAAATCTTGCTGGCATATGCAATAGTGTCTGGGTTTGGTGGCTGATTATGCTAATCCCCATATCATTCTGAATTTTGTGTGTACTGTTGTAGCAAGCATTACTTAACAATATTAACTATTACTACATAAACATTGAAGTGTACACAAAGTATAAAGATAAAGAGCTCCAAAGCAGTTCTAAAAGCACTGATAAAATTATCGTATAGTTTGTTGCAGAATCCTTTATATAAGTTTTCAAACAAAATTGTGGCATTTTGGTTTACTTATTTGAATTTAAAGTATCTGTAGCTAAATAAGCCTTTGAAAATTGATGATTTGAATGCTTATTGATTATGTATCTGATAGATTTATTACTCTTACTTTTATCATTACCCCTTAATTGAGAAGTAATACAGATTTTAATTTCTTTCTAGAAATAATATTATAATGAATATTCCTCTGTGCAAAATGATCTGTATCATCAACCTGTGAGAAAATTCAAAGGTTGAATTACTGGCTCAAAAATTATCATTTTAATAGCTTAGGTAATATTACTGCTAAATATATTTTATGGCATGCCCATTTATCCTTATTGTATTTATAAGAATTGCTATTTCCTTTTTTTCTGATGGTGTTAATTGTCATCTGAGAATAAATATTTCTGGTGCAAAAATATTTCTGGTGAAAAAAAAAACAAACAAACAAAAAAAGAAAGAAGCCCACTACTGTTTATTAGCCATAATTACAGTATAATGTTGCTTTTACAGAACAGTGTCCTGAGATAAATTAATACATAGACTTTTAAACCTCTGGCATTTCAAATGAGGCAAGTTTATAGTAGATGAGATTTTATTTTCTGGTATCTGAATGTAGAATTTTGCTTTAGTTCTTGTGGTATAGAATACTGTTTTCTTTCCAATTGAGTCAAACAAAAAAGGAAAATGTTATCTTGCAAAAATGATTTTTGTAGCTACAATTAAAATATTTTCTTGAGCACACTACTTGTGGATAATGATGAAACTTTTGGTGATGGCTTCATTCCTTAAGTTTGGCTACATTTTAAGAAGAGCCCAAGCACTCAGTCACCATGTGATGCCAATCTAATGGTGTCTTTTACAGAAATAACATCAAGCTATGCATATCAGTACTTCTCTAAAAGTGTTGGAAAGTTATCCAACAGTGCTGAAGACCATGTGTCAACCCAGGGCTTCGACTATAAATGATGTGCAGCTATGTGATGAGATCTTTCTGATGTTTTCTAGCATTGTCATGAGAACTGGCTGGAGTTTTACAGCAATGGTATGATACCCGGGTGGAGTTTTGTGGCCATATGACATCTGTCTGATGCTTCGCAGCAATGCCATGACATTTGTCTGATACTTTATGGCAATGTCATGATACCTCCCTGGAGCTTTATGGCAATGCTGTAATACCTGGTTAGAGTATTGCTGCAATGTAGTTGACATCATCTATTTGAAGTTGGTGAATTACAGCCTCGGTTTTACTTTCCCTCTTGGTAAAAAAGGAGTTTCATTCATTGACTCAGTGGTGGGAAGCTATCTTGTTAGTGCAAATTTATAAATGTTGTATTTTTCTCTTAACCCAACTACCTCTCAAATAATTGAGACAGGATTGTTTTATTTACTTAACAGCTTTAAGGCACAACAACTGAGCAGTATTAATCTATTTTAATCCTTTAAGCTAATTTAACTACCTTCCAGCCAAAATCCTCTGAGATACTGCTGCAGCTATTTTCTTATGATGTCTTCTGGACCTTACCCTCATAGCTGAATTCCCCTTCCTCTCTCCCCCTCCGCCTCCCCTGGCTAGGAGGAAGTCCAGCCCTATTCCCCTCCCTCCTCAGTCACTGGCTGATCAGCTCTTTATTGGCCTATCAAGAAATAATTGGGGAGCAATGTTTACACAGCATTGAGACAGGAAACTCTCAGATTAAGGACTGCAACCAGATGTTCAGTTCATTTTTGTCTGTTTATTCAGTTCAGGACTCCAGCCCACAGGCTAAGTTAAGGTGGATCTTCCCACCTTAATTAGCTTATCAATATCATCCCCTCATAGACATGCCCAGAGGGTAATATATTCTAGATAACTTCTTACAGGCATCCCTAGACGATTGCCTACTAGGGGATTCTCAATCTCTTGACAATTGATATGAGCTATCATATCACAAGTAGAGGAGAGTCCAGGGGATATAGCAATTGTGGCAAGGAGATGAAACATAGCTGAGGGTTTGTACTTGTAGTGATGAAATGAGCAGAGAGAATGACCTAGGACTCAGCAGGACGCTTAGACTCTGTCATGCAGCATGGACATAAGAATCATTCATGAAGCCATGTATAAAAGAAGGGAGTCAATAGGACTCTTCCTAAATTTTCTTCTCAGATGCTGAATAATTCCAACTGTAATCAGAAGTGGAGTTAACTTGGCATATCAGATAGCTTAAAAATTCCCTGCAAACACAGCATCACATAAATGGTACGTCTATATCATCCACTTCTCTCCAAGGCTCAGGGAACAGCAAGAAGAAGGGGCAGAAGATTGTAAGAGGAAAAAGTCTGGGGGAATCAGGAGAAATAGCATCCTTTGCACTCGATAGGATGAATGCACTCACTAACTCATAGCAATAGTGGTAGTCTGCACAGGAACAAGTCAGTCAACTTTCCAGCCCAGAAGGAGGAGGTTTTCTCGAACCTCCTCCCATAGCTGTGGATTGTTGACAATTGATTGCCTGTAGAGGAGGGAGTATGTTTAGGGAGTATGTTCCCTGCTAAGTCAACTAGTGAAGAGTTTCACACCCATGAGTATACAAGTAGCACAAATTGAACCCAATGGGCTACATAAAAAAGAAGATATGAAGCTATGAGTGTGGTGAGGTTGTAGGTGGATCAAGGGATAGTTGGGGGAGGGATGTTGTTGTGAGGATGATCAATTCTATGCCTGAATGAAATCCCCCCAAAATGATAAAACCATTATATTTTAAAAAAAGGATTGCAACCAGATATGGAGGCACAGAACTCAGCATTTGAATAATACAAGAATAATCTTCACACAGTTGCCTCCATTATCTGAGATCTCCCCTCTGCATCTCCTTGTTCACCCTTTCTTCTCTAGTCTCTTTAAATTTCTTTAACATAAGTTTTGCTTTCTAACTTCAATGCTAGTTAGCTGTACTAGCGAGTACTCCTCCTGTGCTTGTTAACAAGTTAGTGATGCAGCACTGAGCTGAGGAGAATCTCACTGTGTCCTGTCCAACAGGTAGTGGGCAGTTACTAGTTACTCAGCCAGGCTGTAAGTTCCCTAACACCACAAGCTGATGGTGAACTGGAACAGACCCAAATTAAAATTTAAGCCACAAGTTCTTGCTGAAATACTTATTGGGATAACCTGAAAGTGCGATGATGAACTCTGTGGGCTGTCACATTGAAGGAAAAGGACTTGTGTGGTGACTTACAGAAACAAAATAAAAACACTCTGTGGGGTTGAGGTAGTAATGTCTACAAATCCACAATGACCTTTCACACTAACTGTTCATACAAACCAGTGAGCGTCTGATACATTATTCACCATGGGAACAAAGTGCATCATGAAAATTTTAATGGGACACTAAACCAAAACTTCTTTAACACACACACACACACACACACACACACACACACACACACACACACACTGCTATTGTGGATTTGGTACTTTTCGGATCTTTGAGTCCTAACATTTTCCTCTAACAACCTACGGCTTTTGAATCTTTGGTTCTATCACTTTCTTCCAACAGCGACCTCTGCAGACCCCACAACACATCTACTTTGTTCATTATTTCCTTAATCTTGGAACACTGAGCCATAGTTTTTAAATGGCCCCACCTCCTCTGTAGGTTTGTGAGATGTGACACGGTATGGCTCATTAGTGTTGTATAAACCTTGATAGTTTTCGTCAGCTGAAAACTCTTCAAAACAAAGCCTCTTCGTCAGCACCCCAACGTACTCCACTTTCAGAAAAGGAAATGTGCTTTAGAGAAGAGAAGACAAACCCTGATGAACTGCCATGCCTTAAAGCGCTCTGCGTTCAGGACAGAAAACTCGCAGGATATTCAGGAACTGTGTAGTGCTCTTCATTTGGAGTCCCTGTCTGTCATGTCCCTCCATGTTATTTCTCTTTAGGACAAAGAATATTGTTTTGGTTTGGTTTAGTTTGGTTTGATTTTTATATATTTGTCTCAAAGTCTTTGCTAGTGGGTGGAAGCTGGCAGCTTTAATTTTGGAGAATTCACATCTGTCTCTGTTTCCTAAAGATGCTCACAGCTTTCAACATGATTTGCTAAATAAAGGAAGGAGCACAGGAACTTCCTTCCCTCCCTTCCCCTCCCTTGTCCTCCCCTCCCCTCCCTTCCCTTCCTCTCCCCTCTCCCTTTTGTTTCTTGTTTCCCTCTTTCCATCCCCACTTTCTTTCTCTTTCTCCTTTTTTGGTTAATGTAGCACTAGTACTACAGAAATAGCAAAAACTAAAAAAAAAAAAAAAAACAGTGTTTGCAAGTCTTCTAAATAAGATCTGAGGTGGCTTATATGATTTCCATGGGTCCCTAAGTCTATAAAAGGATCAACTAGAGGAAGTTGGATAATTAGACTAGATTATTTACAGAATTTTGTTGGGCTAAAAAGGAAAACGTGATATAAATTTGGGGATTGGCTTTAAAATGACTTGTTCTCTATTTTTGTTTCAATGGAAGAAGAAAATGAAAACAAATGGTAAAGAAAAAAAGATTATGTATCCAGTGAACCTTCAAGAAAATTTTATTTTTTAACTTTATTTATGTGTCCGTGTGTATATGCTATGCTTATACAGGTGGCTGCAGAGGTCAGGAAAGGGCATTGGATCCTGTTTGTGTTCAGTAAAATTAGTTTTAATATTTTGTTTGTTAGTTAGTTTGTTTCTGAAGTCATATAAAAAGCTGTATGGGAACCCTAGACAAGGGCTTCAGAAATCTCAGTGTCAGCATAAGTGAGACAATAAGCTAAGCATTCCTCCTTCGTGTTGAAAGCCCCACGGCTAGGAGCTCCACTTCCCTAATTACCACCTGAAGGTCAATATTGATTGACTGTCCTCACAGTACAGGATGTGTAATGAGTTCCTGTGAGCTTTAAAGGGATGGAATTGTTCATTGTTGTGGAGATGAATGCACCAAAAGACTTATTGATTAATTTTAAGACAAAATTGGAATGGAAGAGAATTACGAGTCTTAACTTTCTTCATATAAAACACCCAGCAAGGTTTTACCTAAAGAGAATAGCTAGTTGGGTCAAGTTATTTGCCAGTTAAATAAATAGTTTGTTTTACATCAAATTGTCCTTCTAATGTCAATAACTGTATTTGATTATACTAAAGGAAAGAGAGAGTGTTAAATGATATGGAATAGAGTGAAGTAAATTTGTTATATAGAACATTTTTCATAACATGTTGATATCAAGGCAAGGAACTGAAGCTATGCCTGATTGTGGTGTTTGGGGCTCATTTTATTTGCACCAATCTCTATTATTAGGAAGAGCAGTATACAGGAAATATAGAAGGTAACTATTCTTTGTCATCTATATTTTTAAAATTATGTGTATATGTTTGAAGAAGACATCAGATACAGGATCTGGAATTAAATGTGGCTCTGAGGGTAAGTGTCACACAGCAAGAGATCTCTGTGACACCATTGATATGGTTATCAAATTTTATCAGAATAGCCCAAATGCTGCCTTATCTTACCTTTGTGCACAGTGTGGCTTCTCTGAAGAATAAGCTAGCCTGGGATGCTCCTTACTTCTACTGTTGGTGTCACTCTAGCCAGTGCACAAGTTCTAAGTCCACTCTCAGAAGACATCTTCCTTAAATACTATTGAGTCACATGACACCCATGTGCAACAGCCAGCATCTAAACTGAAACTTGGAATTATTTATTCAGAGTTAATTCTATCACTAGTCTTCAAAAATCTCACTCTTTACATCTCAACTTACAAACAAAAATGTTTTGAGCATTATTGATGGTGAGCTAGGAAATGTAGTCAAATTCATGTTGCACATCTGGGGCTTCCTACAATTGTCCTTGCATGAACAAAGATATAACCGTTATTAGTCTGATGGCAATGGAGAGTGATACAAGTGACTCTCTTAAGAGTATCTTTTCCCTAGGACTGCAGTAACTCTGAGTTCGTGCATGGCTGGATCTGGAAGACACATCCACAGAAGTCACACTTGAGCATGAAGGTCTGAATAGGTACTCCATTCAGTATTCCTTTTTCCAGAATTCTCTTTTTAAATCAAAGGGTTGGGGTGGTTTTTGTTGTTGTTGTTGTTACATGTGTATTCTTTTACCCTTGAAGTTGTGATGGTTGGGCCTTTCTCTCCAAGAACCATTAATACTTTCCTGACACAGCTGTGCATGGCATCTCTTTAATTGCTTTAATCTCTTCAATAACCAACATGTTGCCTGAACCTGCTTTGTCTACCTTCCCAGGGCTTTTAAGCAGTAAACTGCAGTTTCTACATCTTCTGTTCCATCTTGTTCTCTGGAGCCTCCTTGTCATCCAACTATAGAAGCAACTGTACCACTGCATGGAGTATGGCTGCCTTCGAATTCCTCCATGAGAATACATTTTTTCCATTGTTTGGGAATTAATCCTCATTTGAATTTTTAACAAATTGCTATTTACTTGTGGTTTTGAGTAAAAGTACTTTGAGAAATATTTTCCTTTTCCATAGTTAAACAACTCGCAATGGAAATCATTACCAAGTACTGTACTACCATGCACGTAATCCATGAACTTAATTCTACTAGTAGGTTGAATGGGTAGACAGGTAGATAAATACTGAATAAGTCCCCAGCTTATCACATTAACCCTCTTAGTTGGTACAAAGAAGTGGGAGAAACTGGAAGACGAATTTGCTCAGGGGTACAATTCAGCCATGTGTATCTGCAGAAGAACTACGTGTACACCCACTAAGCAGCTAAGGCATGCCCGGGAAGATGATGAGTTGGCCCGGGATACTGACTTCCTCACTGAAATGTCATAGCAGAGAGGCCACAGCAGAGACCAGGCTCCATTTTTAGCAACTAAATACATTGATTTTTTTTTCAGAGCAGCACACTCAGTAGAGATGTAGATAATGGGCAGGAAAAGGTTTCCAGGAATGTGTGCTTTCTACCCATCAGTCCCCCGTGTCAGCATTAGAGTCATTCTGCACTCTCAGGGGTGTGGAAGGTCTATAACAAATGCATCTCGCTCCTTATCTTCTCCTGTGTCCTGTGAATGAGGAAAATGTACCAGTGAGTGATGGTTTCAGGAGATGCCACAGCCTAAAACATAGGGCAGGAAAGTCCTTTGCAGATGAGGCATTCTGGAGGTGAGAGGTCTTAGACCATTAGTTCCTTCTCTGTTGACTAAGGCAACTTAGAAAAGAAAGCATTTAATTGGGCTTACTGTTTAAGATCGTTAAGAGTCTATCATGGAAAGCCAGAATAGCAGCAAGCAGCAGGCATATTAGCTGGAGCAGACGGGAGTTCACATCATGATTCACAAGCAGGGTGGATGAGAGGAATTGAGGGGCAAGACAGAACAAGATGGGAATGGTCAAAGTCTTTTGAAAAGCCAGAGCAGGAACCCTGAAACACACCTCCTCCAACAAGGCCACACCTCCTAATCCTTCCCAAATAGTTCTACATTATGAGTTTATGGATGCCATTTTTGTTTAGACCACCATGCCCGGAAGGCAACCAGTGTTAACGTAACCATAGAATGTAAATTTTATAAGAAAACTGGTCTGTTGGCTATAGCCAGCATGGTGTCGATAAGGTTTTAAAATGCTTTACACCCAATGCAATTCTAAGAATGCCGATATACTTTGGGTAAGGCTCTTAACAAAATTTGGGCTGGTTTAGACTTGTTTAGGTGGAAGTCTTTTAAGATTCACTTAATTTCTCTAGGACCCATCAATGAACAGAAAGCCCATTTCTTTTGACAGAGCTATTTTATCCTACTGAGACACATAAGCTTAGAAAAAGAGTACAAATGGAATAGAAATAAAATAATGTGTCTCAAAACAACTTACACTGAATGAAAATTAGATTTAAATAATTGTTCATCTTAAACCAAACAAATTAGATTTAAATTATATTAGAAAATTAGATTTAAGTAATTGTTCATCTTAAAGTCACCATCAGAACAAAAATGCTCATTTCATCATATTTTTCATCCGTAAAAGTTACAATATTTAATAAGAAAATTCCACACTGGCTTAGAGACCACTTTCCCTTCTTTATCCTCAAAATAAGATAGTCATATAGCAAATCATAAGATTGCATTGTGTGTGTGAGTGTCTGTGTGTGTGTGTGTGTGTGTGTGTGTGTGTGTGTGTGTGTGTGTGTATGTGTGTGTAGGTCACAGAACAAATTGCAGGAATATGGGTTTCCTTCCAGCACATGGGGCTCAGGAATGAAACTCAGGCTTGGCACCAAGCGCCTTCACTTTCTGAAGCATCTTGCAGACCCCACCCGTGAGGTTTTTCTATATTTTGTTACTCTTTCTGTCTCTGCAACATCTGAGAAAGACTTCTTCCAGTAAGTAAAACGTGGAGCCCCTTGAATCATTCAGTTTAAATCATCATTTACAGGCTGGCACAGACAAGCACCTGAAATGCATTTTCCAAGTATTTTTCTTCAGTGGTCTTTGTTTTTGATGACTTCAGTCTCCTCCAAGTTTGCTGGCCTGCTATCAATCAGTAGCAGAGAACAGAGCAAGCCCGGGATTCTCCGCTGGCATGAACTCAGGCAGTGTGGAAAACTCATGTTGCCAAGTCAACAGAGCACTCAAAATAGAATTAAAATCTCGTGATAACGGCGACCACAATATGCCAAGAGGGAAACAAAAACGAAATTGTTCCCAAAGAAGAGATGAAGGATGGCAGCGTACTCTGGTGGCTCCCCCCACCCTTTGAATTACATGCATTATATCTTTGGGTGATTCATTTAATTTCCCTGGGTTTGGATTCCCCTCTGTAAAATGAGACCATTGGACTAAATCAGGAGTTTCCAAATTATGAACCTGGAATCATTGTGCAGAGGCCTTGAATTCATATGCGCTATATACCCCTACAATCACTGGGGCCCACAAATCCAACTGCAGTCATGTCGGGGTTGGAAAAAAAATTGACATTTTAAAAATGAGCTCTTGTGTAGGACGCACTGGTTAAAACACATGGAATGTCTTCTCAGAATATAAAATGCAATCATTTTAGGAATAGGAGACCCAGATGTTGAAGAGCCTGCCTCCCAATGAACTCTTGTCCCAAGTAGCCCTACAGTTAGGACTCAGCCTTCAAGACCCATCTTCCTACTCTCTGTGGTTTTGGGCAAATTACATAAACTCTCAGTTCTTGCAGTTAAGGGAACTATACAGAAAGATTTCCAAAGGACTTAAAGTGTTCCTAAAACACAAGACTAGGTAGCAGCTTGTCATCAATCCACACTGTCACCAGCCTTAGACACCGCAGAGTGGCCACCAACATGGCCATCAAGCCAATGTTCCACACAGGCTCTGACCACCGCCCTTGCCTTTCCGTGTTCCTCCTGGGTATGCTGCTCATTGCTTCCATTCCTTTGCTAAGTTGAGGCTGATGCGTGACTCATGTTCTAAGAATTTTTAGTGATTCTATAATTCAGTCATCAAAACTTACAAGTTTTGGAAGAGAATCAGTCCATCTATGTACAGTTGTTTGTTTATGTAGCAGGGTTTCACTTTGCTGAGGCTGGCTCAAACTCCTAAGGTAACTATGACCCTGAAGGTCTAACATGCCTGTCTCCACCTCTGGAGTGCTGGAATGACAGATGTGTACCACCATACCCAAGTTTAGATTCTCATAAACAAATTTTTATCAAGGTAAACTATAGCCAGGGAGCGACGGACAGCAGTAAAAGGGGTGCTGGCTCAGATACATTCTAGGGTTCCTGGGTCCCGCTATGCCTGCCTGGATTCCTGCCCCACGCCCCATGTTTCTGCTCACAGTGTCTTCTGGAAACAAGAAACCGCTGTCTCCAGGAGCCTGTGTTCCCTTCCCTTGTCTGAGGATAATACCCCTCACGCTCCTTCACCCATCTGCCCGTGCATCCTTCCCTGTTAGTTTTCCCAAGAACAGTTTTGCTTTCTTTATCCAATGGGGTCACTTTTGGAGACAGGGTCTCCTATAGAACCTGGAGCTTACTGTTTCTGGTAGACTCGGTGGTCAGCAAACATCAGAGCTACCTGTCTCCACCCATTCCTACTCCCACCCTCCCCTACTGCCTTCTATCCCCTCCCATCCTCACTCTATCCCCTCCAGACCTAGTGCTGCTTCCACAGTCCCCTTTTAACTGGTTGCTGGGGACTTGAACACAGGTCCTTATTCTTGCTTAGTGAGTGTTTTATACTCAAAGCCATTTCTCCAGCCCCCTTTTCACTTTTCAAAGAAGCATCTATTTAAAATATTTTAGTTATTTTCTTCATTTCTGCCTCTCCTCTGTCTAAGAGTGTGAGCCTTACAAGGAGTGGGATTTGAAAACTCCTGGCTGTGGAGTTTTCAAAAACATCCTCCTTAGATGGCACGTGACATTGTGGAGATTCTGAAAACCCTTGGTAAATGCGTGAATCTGTGAGTCCTTGTGCTCTGACTCGCTCCCTACGGATATATGCAAATATCTTGGGAATAGGATGCACACACTGGCGTTGTGTTAGCCTGCATTGTGTTTCAGCAGCCAGCTTTCTTGACATCTGTTTTGTGTCCCGCAGTGTGAGGAATGGCTTTCTTCTTTTCAGCAGCCAGTCTCCATTCTCTTCCAGACTCACAAAGCTCCACTGTGTTTCAAAAGATGCTGATAAATGCAGCAGTGGCCTTGAGATCTGGAAGTGTCCTGCGTGGGAGAGGGAGCTTGTGGTTTAGCTTTGCCCTCAGGCTCCGTCAAAAGCAACAGGAGCTAGACACTTGGGTTTTTCAGTTGACTCCAGAGACTTGATGAGCGTGGTCAGGCTTTAAAGACTTATTTTTAGCAGCAAACTGGACGACATTTAATTTTCTAAGTTTTTCTTCAGTGTTGTCTGTAACTCTTTTCTTTCACAGGCAGTAGCAAGCGAAGGAGGGAGGCAGGGGTGAGATAACAAGCTTTCTGCCTTCCACAGCCACTTCCTGTCAATCTTTAAGCGTTTCTGATCCTCAGTGGCTGTCCTCAAAGGCCACGGATAAGGGGCCTGTGGACCTCTTCCACCAGATACACAGAGTTGTATGTACTCACAGGCCTGCACGCAGAGAAGAGAGGACCCACCCCAGCCAGAATAAAAATGAATATATGAGAAAGGGAACGTCTAGATTCTAGATCTTTCTAAACAATGCACACATACTTTCTTTTATTTCTGGCCAGCGATTCTTAATGCCATGTTAGCAATGACAAGAGGTGGATAACACTTTTCATGTATCTCAGAGATACTGAAAAGCTCTCAGGATCATGTTTGAATAAAACATCCAAACAAAGACATGGTTTTCTTTACTCCACAGTGGCTTTGAGATGGAGCTGTGAGCACCTCCCTTCTCTCAGGAACCTGGGGACCAGGTTGTTGCTCACGTAAATTAGTACAGAGCTTCAGTCCTGGGACAGTTGTGACTGTCGTTGCCTACATGCCTGGGTAGCTCAGAACTGTGTTATGAAGTCTTTAGAGGACAGAGAAAGCTTTTGAAGACCGAAATCTGAGAGAGTTAGGAGTATTCTGCCTTATGGCTATCATCACTAGTGTTCAGCTGTTTAAAACATCATGTGTTCCAGTTATCACACCGGTATTTTTTAAGTACACTTTTATTGCATTGCAGTTTCCAAAAGGAGGAAAGTGGAGACTTATTTGGAATATTGAAATATAAGGCCCCTATATAACTGTAAGGATCCCTACATACATACCCTGTTAGGGCCCCACACATACAGCCTTATAGGATTCCTCCCACACATACCTCCATACTTACCGTATTATGATATTTCCATTCCCCCACATCCCGTTTGCACACACACATACAAAATCCTGTTAAGAACCTCCCAAATCCTGTTAGTAGCCTCCATACACAGTCTGTCAGGAACCTCATCACCACACACAGCTGTTAGGACCCCTTCATACACAGTCTGCCAGAAACACCCACCACAACCCCCTACACAACCTGTTAGGATCCCGTCATACACAGTCTGGTAGGAACCCACACACACTCAACCTGTTAGAAAGACCCACACAATCTGTTGCAATCTCTACACACACACACACACACACACACACACACACACACACACACACACACACACGCACACACACACACACACACACGCACACAGACACATACACAGCCTATTAGGAGCCCCACATACAACATATTAGGACCCCTTCCACACCCCATTAGGACATCCACATACACCATGTTAGGACCTTACATGTACACTGTTAGGACCTCCACATACCTTGTAAGGACCCTCCACCCTGTAAGGACCCACACAACCCTGTAAAGACCCTCACACAACCTTTAAGGACCTCCACATTCCCTGTTGTTAAAACATACATTATTCTGTTTTATTATGCTGCTTGCATATTGTCTTCAGAAAGCTTAACAACATTTGTGATCTTAAGACATATTTATATGTAACTGTATACATATGCAAATATGAATGGTGTGTTCATTTTTATTAATAATATAAATGTAACACTTATATCAACAGAACATTATTCACACTTAAACTTTATGGGTGTTATTTCATATCTTGTAGCTTCAGCTATAAAATGCAAAGAAAGTGAAAAGTCATTTGGAGAATGGCTACAATCTTCTGAGGTACAATAATATGAGAATATTTACCTTCAGCAGCAGGACTCCAAGCTAACTGACTAAGGCTAAGCCCACTCCTCTGTATGGGACTGAAGAGTAAAGTGCTCTGGCATGTTGTGGTAAATATTACTTGGGAATTTCTACCCCAAATTAGACCATTTAGTTCCCATATAAAAGATACAAAACCTTATATTTGTAATAAGTCTTAAAAGCACTAGAGCTGGGCAGATATTAACTTTCTATGCTATTTTGTCTGCTTCCTTGTCAATAACCCTGGTTTATAACTTGGCATGTTCCACCTGGGCTGGTCCTACTCCAACTGGCCACCCCTCATGCCATGTTCTCCTGATCCACCTACCTTATGGCATCTTCTCCTCTTCTCTTCTCTCCTCTCTTCCTTGTAGTCTCTCCTCAGACCCAAAGGATGAGTCCCATCCTACTTCTCTTCTGGCCAACTACAGGCTGTAGGCATCTTTATTGGCCAATCAGGACTAACTTGGAAGGCAAGGTTATATAGCATCACTTGGTGTATATGCCAATCTGGGGCAGCCAGATCTTAGGGACCAATATTTAGCATTACAATACATAGCAACAAACCAAACCTCAACACTGGTAGAATTCAGCCAGTGGGTTATGTGTCTGTCTTAGTTAGGGTTTTATTGCTGTGAAGAGACACCATGACCATTGCAAGTCTTATAAAGGAGAACATTTAATTGGGACTGGCTTACAGTTCAGAGGTGTAGTCCATTACTGTCATGGCAAGAAACGTGGTGGTATACAGGCAGACACATGGTGCTGGAGAAACAGCTAAGAGTTCTACATCCTGATCCACAGGCAGCAGGAAAAGAATACTCCACTGGGCCTGGCTTGAGTCTCTGAGACCTCAAAGCCCACCTCAATGCTATACTTCCTTCAAAAGGGCCACACCTACTCCAACCAACCTCACATCCCAGTAGTGCCCATCCTTATGAGCTTATGGAGGCCATTCTCATTCAGGCCACCACAGTGTCTGTCCATACACTGACTGCCAACAGTCAGGTTTGACTGAGTATCTACTCACCACTTGGCACCATGGAAGCAGTAAGGATAGAGAGACAGCCATCTATTGTAAAACCACAGGAGAGCAAGCTAGTAAGCAGCACCCCTCCATGGCCTCTGCCTCAGCTCCTGTCTCCAGATTCCCACCGTCCTCATATCCTTTCATATGATCAGTGATGATGACATGGAAGCCAAATAAACCTTTTTTCCTCTAAGTTGCTTTGGTCATGGTGCTCCATCACAGTAATAGTAACCCTAAACAATGGTCATTGACTCTCACTCTCTGAAACCATATGCAAGATCCTAATTAAATGTCTTCATTTATAAGTTGTCTTGGACATGGTGTTTCTTCACAGTGATAGATTCTAAGATGGCCTCAAAGCCTTTCATAGTCATTTGCACTCAATGCTTCAGAAATTACCCTGGAGAAAGAGGCTACTCTCTGACCTTCCAGGTGCTGTCTGCACCTATCAGTAGAATATCTTTGCATCTTCCCCCCAGATTATAAGACACAGGCTTTTCACAAAAGTACCAGTGCAGATAGGGGAGGGGGTATTTAATATTAAAGGGAGGTCTCTGCAAACTGAGAAAGACCAGGGTTATGTTTAATACTTCAAGAAGAGAAACATGAAAAAATATTGAAGATCAGCTGGAGTCATTAAATCCAATGACAGCATTTCAGGATAATTACCCACTGGGCTGTTCTGAGATCTCCGTCCCACCCACACTGTAAGCTTCTAAAATTGGGGACAGTACCAGCTCACACGCTGGCTTTTTACAACACAAACATAAAACTCTGGAAGTCTTTGATAGCAAGAAGTGAATCATAACAAATAAAATAAAGAAAATTATTACAACAACATACAGTACTCAAAGGAATCCTGGGCTACCTGTGAATTATTTATTTCTGGAAATTCCCATGTCTCATTTTTAGATCAGGTTTCACTGCAGGTCACAGAAACTACAGAGTGGGAGAATGTGGGGGGAAGGATGTTGCATGCAGCACCTGCGGGGAATGGTACATGTGGGGGGTGGACCAGAGTCACTGTGTCCTCCAGGCTATGGAAGAAGTCCTCTTCCAAAAACAACATGCTTTTCTACATGTATTTCTATGATGAGACTCCTATTGAAAGCTCCTTTGCTACTCCCTCGATATCTTCAATCTGAGAAAATCGAAGGAACTCACAAATGCTTAACACTAGAAGTAGTCACTATGTCAGAAATTAAATATGGATTTTTTTCTCCCATTCATTCCTTTATTTTAAAGATGGACATCAGTTATAAAGCTTCTCTCTCATTATCATTACAGTGCAGCTACCAGGGCCCAAGCCAAGAAGAGGACAGAGTAGCTTTCCTGTGATAATATGTCCCTGGAGAGACATTGGCAGAGGTGAAGCCAAAGCACATTCCTTTTATTAAATTGCTAGATAACTATATAAGTCATGGCATTTACAGTTAGAGGAAAATTTTCTCATAAATAGAGAGAGATAAATGGCAACAACACAAAAATTTAGGTAATTTTCACGGCAATAAGCATCATCTCAATTTCACGGCTGATTCTGGGGACATGAGCACAAGTCTGTAAAATAAAGCCCTTTAAAATCCGGGCTTGGTCCCACTCACCATTCAGCTCAGAGCCTGATGGTCTTTGTCATTTTTGAAGGCTTCACTTCACAGCCAACATGGTCCTAGTAAGATTTGTTTTTTATCAAGATCATAGACAAAGAAACAGAGAAGGCCCGAGGGTGGCTTACTAGCCACTCCGATTTTCAAATATTGTCAAACCTGGAGACAACGAACAAAACCAGCTCGTTCGTAAAGTGGATTGGAACCGTCTTGGGGTGAGGAATGTTCTAAAAAGATAGTGTTGAGTTCCTCTCTGGGAGTATAAGACTATTAAAACAATAGACCTAAGGAATTAGAGTTTCCCCTAGGAATCTTTTGCTGAAGACTGGTGCCTACGAAAAGGATCTTATATCCAGGATGAAATTTCACACAGTTGTGAGTTTGTCAGATGCTCTTCAGTAGAGAAAGACCCTAGATAAAGGCTGATCATGGCTGCAGATCCCACCTTGACTGGGACTGCTCAGCAGAGCTCATCCCTGCCTTTGATTTAAGTCTAAGCCCCATGCCAGGACTCTAAAGATGGACTTGCAGGGGTGGGGTCACAGGAGCCCTAAAGTGTAAGTCTCCTTTCTCTGCTTCTCACAGTCACTTGTTTTTTATTGATGACGATGACTTGAGTCTCGCTTGTTGGGATTACCGAGGCTTTCACCATAGTAAACTCAGCAACACTGTGGCCAGCAGGCATCAGCAAGGACAATTCTGTCAAGAGTGCTAAACTCAAAAGGAACCGAACTTCCTCCAACTGGCATTACCCTGTTGGGATAGAAGGTGACAAAAAGTGGTCTACAAGAGTCACTGGTGGGTTTTTACAGATTTTGAATCAAAGTTCTTTTAGTGTGAAGAGATTCTGACCAGCTCAAGTGTGGGGAGCAGGGCTCTGTCAGGCCTTGCCCTTCTTCCCCATTCCCTCTGTCTTGCTGAAATCTGTTAGATTATGTTCCTAAAGTTAACCAACAAGGTCTATCCCCTTATTTGGCCACTTCTTCCTTCTGAGGCTGACTATGAAGTCCCTGCTATCAAAGCATTGAAGCCCAGCAATCAAAAGCCCCCTTTGGCTCATCTAATTATCATTCCCAATTAAAATGAACCCACTCATTCTTAGGGTATAGGGTTTTTTCTTGTACCTTTATAAACTGCCATTTGCTTATGGGCTACATCTGTCTTCTCTCTAGCCAAAGGCAGTCCTTTGTCCCACTCCAGGGCACATACCCCTCTTCCTTTCCCCTTGTACCTTTCCTCTTCTTCATTCTCTCTCTCCTGTCTTTCATCTCTTATCCCCTGCTCTCTGTCCCTCTGGGACAAATAAATCTATTTTGTGCTCAGAATTTGGTCGTAGGTGTCCCCAGCCAATATTTTCCTTTCATGGTGAATGTTGATAAGATAGATCCTCTTTTGGCTGATTTTTCTACCCCAAACCAACTATAGCAGATTAAATTGGAGTTTCCCTAAGCTTTGAGGGACTTTGAGTCAGGCCAAACTGGATTAGTGGCTTTATGCTTAAAGTAATTTCAGAACCAACCAATGTAGGATGAAGCAAACAGGCTTGGAGATTAATAATAAAGATATTTTAATATAGACATAAGCATGCGGGTAGTAAAAGAGAGGCACTCTGGATGAAAGACTTATGGAATTGTGGATATGGAATCTGAGAGGGTAAGACAGTTAACTATTCCTACTTCCTCATTGCATCTTTCTATTTTTTTCCTTTTTATTAATTAAACCAAAATGGAAGAGTGTTAGTATTCCTTCTAGGCTCTGCCCAACAGCTATCTGGCAACAGCCAGGTAAGCCTGCCTGGCTTGCAATATTTGGCCCCTCCTTGAACTCTCTACCCCTTTTCTCGCTGACCCTCTGACCCAATTTCTCCCTGTCTTCCCCCCACCCCATGTGTTCCTAGTTGGCCTCTCCCCCCCCCCCTGTTCCATCTTTTTCTCTGCCTCTATTCCCTTCTCAGCTCCCCTTCCCATGCCCTAAATAAACTCTATTCTATACTATTCCCCCTGTATGACTGGTACTTCAGAATGAGGGATACCTCAGCATTGGCCTGCTGAGGCACCCTCCCTGCAACCTCACCATGCCACACTAGATCAAACATATCCTGGTTTCCCTTTTTTATAAAACACAACAGAAAAGACCACAAAGGACTCTGGGGTTGGGAGGGCATCTTAGGATTGGCCACTTAGACTCTTTTGGTGACTCTCAAGTTACATCTCAAAAAAGTTGCTAAGAAACTCTTTTTCTCATCCCTTATATGATTTTTAAGATTTTCTTGGAACCCTGAAGTGCTTTGGGTGGAATCACACTCCCATAAGGTAAAGCCAGGAGCGATTAGGACGGAACAAGGTGTTTAGGACATGCCATTTCCCTGGGTGGGTTTCTAGTGAGAGTCTTGGAAATGTGCAGGTTCACAGCTGAGAGGGGGAAAGGCCTAAAGCAGTTGTTAGTGCTGCTGGAAGTCTTGCTTCCATGCTGACAGAGGTTCCACCAGGCTCCAGCGTAAGGAACTCCCCTCCCTTCTCCTGTCCTCAAGATTTTTCTCTGTATTTCTATGTTACCTCCTACTATGTATGTATATATATATATATACATAATATACATAAACATTCTATGTGGGCATGTAGAATAACTGAACCTTCATACCACTGACGTTTACATTTTGAAATGTCCTACTGATTTTAAATTAGCATATGCAATCTTTTCCATGTATGTCCACTGGGTAATAGACTGCCAAGAGTTTTTTTCTATACACTTAGAAAAGGAAACCTTGAAATTCAAATTATTTCCTGGCCATTAGGATGATTTCTGCTTCACAAAGACAGCACATAAAGTAAGCACATCTGCCATCGGAGTGTTCAGTAGCTTTCCTGTTTTGTATTTTAGATGTAAGAGACTCTGAGCTAGTATTTTACACCATTTAAGAAGCAGGTGGCCAAATAATGCTGCCTACTTTTCTAAATGACAACCATCATATCAACTTGTTGCCAGCCTTCATATTCTAAATTTATCACTTAAGATTCAGCCCTATCAGACACACTGCTGAACAATCCGTAAACTGGGGCAGTTTTCTGAGGACTTAGTAGGACTGTGAAGATTTTAGGACTATTATTATTAATAAGCCCAATTAGACTCTCCCAGAATTCTCATTCTAAAACACTCCTTCTGAAGGAATACATATGTATGCATGCCCTCATATGAACATACATGCAGACACACATACACACACAAGTGCATGCACACACATACTAATGCATACACACACACACACACACACACACACACACACACGGGGAGAGAGGCGGGGGAGAGGGGGGGAGAGAGACAGGTAGAGAGAGAGAGAGAGAGAGAGAGAGAGAGAGAGAGAGAGAGAGAGAGAGGGAGAGAGAATGTCTCATATCTCATGTAGCCCAGGTTGGCCTCACATCTGCTATGCAGCTAATAATGACCTTGAATTTCTGATCCTCTTGATTCTATCAAAGTGCTAGGTTACAGGCATGCACCACAACATTCATTTATGCACTGCTGGCTTTGGGTGCCAGGAGGTTGATGAGGGCAACTAGAACTGGACAACATTTCATTAAGACAGATTGCTGATGCTGAGGAGGTGGCTCAGTCCACACAGCACTTGTGGGACATGAGTTCTGATTCACAGCATCCCTGGAATGCAACACTTGTGGGACTACGGGGACATGAGTTCTGAACTCACATTTATGTGAGGGCCTGCAGTCCCAGTGCTAGTGGATCACCAGGAAAACCCTTGGTACTCAGTAGCCAGATAGTCCAGACAAATTTGAGGTTTGGTGAGAGGCACTGTATCAAAAAAACAAGGTGGAGAATTATTGAGGAAGAAACCCAAGGTTGACCTTTGGCCTCCATACACATGAATACATAAATACACAAAATGACAGCAAAACCCAGGCCATCAGAAGGTACAACCCATCCAGAGAAGAGACAAAGAAAGTTGCTGTCAGTGGGACGTTTCTAAATGACAAATATCTGCAATTTTCATGCAATGAAGAAATTCAGAGATTAGACAACAGCAAATTAAACAACTGGATTACCGTACATGATCTGTGTTTGGACTGTCTGGGTTGGACATATCCCTTGTTCTGTGGCAGTCCTACTCCTGACTGCCTGTCCTCTGCTCACAGGAGGAGACACTAGCATCATGTGTTCCTGCCCAAGGCGGGCTCTCTTTGCATGCCTACTTCCTTTGTTACAGTGCAAAACCAGCCCCCTGCTTGGGGAGAGACTAGGACACCTGCAGAGATCTTTCTATAGCAAAACATTTCCAGAAAGTATTGTGTTTTCCATAGTTCTCAGATATTTGGCTTCTTGGTTTTTAAATTTAAAAACATATTTATGTGTATGTGTCCATGTGCATGTAGGTGAAATATGGTCAGGTGCTCACAGGGGTCCTGTCTGTGTTCTGAGACATTCGGAGCAGTCACAAAAGAGGGTCACTCAAGGATGAATTAAGGCCTTACTAGTAGCAGGAAGACCCAAACTCTATGGACTGAATATCAAACCAATGTGCAAAAGTCTATATATTGATTATCAAGTTCCTCATAGCAAAATCCCCTAATCTAATCTATATGGTTTCTGAAGGATAGTCTCAATCCCTGCAACATTAATCTCTTCTGTGCACTGTTTGCAGTACTCAATAATGAAAAAACATCCCAGATGTGTCAGGACTGTCCTGTGACCAAGTCACGCAAGGACTCGGAAAGCTTCTTCAGAAAAACAGCTGCAGAGATAACACAGAGCAATCACTGTTCAACAAGGATTTCTTCAAGGTCTGTGATGGTTTCGATATGTTTGGGTCAGGGAACTGCCATTATTTGGAGGTGTGGCCTTGTTGGAGTAGGTGTGTCACTGTGGGTGTGGATTTAATAACCTCATCCTAGCTGCCTGGAATTCAGTCTGCCACTATCAGCCTTCAGATGAAGATTTAGAACTCTCAGCTACTCCCACACCGTGCCTGTCCGAATGCTGCCCATGTTCCCACCTTGATGATAGTGAACTGAGCCTCTGAACCTATAAGCCAGCCCCAAGTAAATGCTGTCCTTTATAAGACTTGCCTTGGCTATGGTGTTTGTTCATAGCAGTAAAATCCTAACTAAGACAAGGTCAAAGGGCATCTAGAAAACAACTGTTTATTTTAATGTTTACCATAGATATAATAATTCTACTAGAATTCCTACTACAATATTTCTCAAGTATTTGGTTTCTTGGTTTTCAAATTAAAAGAGATATTTATGCAAATGTGTCCATGTGTGCTCACAAAAGCCGGGGGAGGGTGTTAGGTTCCCTGGCAGTGGAATTCCAGGCAATTGTGGGCAGCCATGTGGGTACTGGGAGCAGAACTCAGTCTTCTGGAAGAGCAGCAAGTGCTCTTCAAAGCTTTATTTCCTTCTCTCTCCGTGGCTCATCCTTCAGAGTTGAGAGATCAGGGAAGCAGGCTCAATTCTGGGAAACTCTAGAAGGAGAACATAGCTCTGGGTGTATTTAAATGCACGCTAAAGTTGACAACATGCCTCCACTTCTCTCATATAGATGTCATATTTCTGGTTGGTCCTGAAGGAGAAGAATAGAGTATCGCTTACACGTGCCCATGAAACATAAATATCTGGTTGCATGTGAGATGTCCTGGACCAGAGATCTGCAAGCAGACGTGGAGGTGTGTCAGACACATGGGTGCTATGACAGGAATGCTCTCTCTTATGCTTGCGCTGAGGCTCTCTGGGTCATTTTCCCCGGAGCAGTTTACAGAGGTGTATACTGAGGTTGTACTGCTGTGAAACTCTTTTAAAACTGCATGATCTTCAGCAAGGCATCCGGGCATTGGTATATAGAGAGCTGCGGCTACAGCTGCGGCTAAGGTGAAGGCAAAAAACACAGAGATGTCCATGGCCAAGGCCCAGAGCAGAGTGAATTCTCCACCTGGACCCAGCAGTGCTGCCCGCTTTGGCACACAGGTCATGGAATATGTATTCTTTCCTGTCGCCAGATGTTCCTAAGTGGGCCCTGCCTGTAGCTCCTCCCTCATCTCTGTACTGGGATCCTGAAATTTTACCAAGATCTATAACTGATTTAGTGGCTTCAGCGTTTGGAGATTCTTGGCTTAAGTCACAAGGATGGGACTCATCTCACCACTGAACCAGTCAGGAGTCAACTCTACTCTGCATAACAAGTATCCTACTTTCTTGGCAATAGAATGGAGTAAGTAGTTTCCACCTGGAGCCAAAAACTAACTGGAAGAAACTGGAGGCTTGTGTGGACAGACGGTCCAGCTTGTGAGGCGCTTGCTGTGCAAGCCTGAGGACTTGTGTTAGATCCCCAGGCATTCCTGTAAATGTCTGATTACGAGTACATATGTGCAATCCCAGCACAAGGTGGCAGAGAAGTGGATCCCTATCGTGTGCTTGCCATGCAGCACAACACTCAGTGAGCTCCAGGACAACTAGAGAGGCCCCCATCTCAAACAAACAAACAAACAAACAGACAGACAGACAGACAGACAGACACACAAACAAACAACCCAGCGCGTGCGCACATGCACACACACACACACACACACACACACACACACACACACACACACACTCACATACATACAAGGTGCATGGTGTCCAAGGAACAGCACCTTACCCTTGTCTGTTGTTTACATGCACACTTGTGTACACACACACAAATGCACATCTGCATACACAAATAAAGATAGGACTGGGGTTAGAAAAAGAGGATTGAACAATATGCTTTGGTTTCTTGTGAGAAGAGAAAGAAAATAAAAGCAAAAACAAAGCAAGGCCATTTCCTTAGGAGAATTATTTTATTTACTAAGAACATGCAAGGTCAGCCATGAAGAGACTTTAAGTATTGTTAGTTCCTGTCCTCCTGAGCCATAGACACTAATCTAAATTTAAGCCTATATATGATGTAGTTACTGAGACTGGTATACCTTCAGTGTATAAAAGGCAGATCAGGAAGAGAGGACCGACAGTGGGGATCTGAACCTCATTTAGCACCAGATGTTGTCAAAGAACAAAGGAGCTTCTAGAATATGTCCTGTGAGGAGAGATGTAAATGGAGCTTGTCTGTGAATAGCTTTGAAAGCACAATTTAAAGAAGAAAGGAATACTTTCAAAGGCCCTGGAACAATCTTGGCTAACTTAACAGGAAGGCCAGAGTGACTCAGGCAGTGAGGGCACACGATGATGCTGGGAGCTGTATTGAGACACCCCAAACATCCCTTCCTATATAACATAAACCCTGGCCATCCAAGCCGAGGACGCAGGGAGGATACTGGGCTTGCATCCTCTGGTCCTGATACTGCAGCCACATCAATGCAGCATCTGTGTTTGAGAAAGGGGACAGATGTCCAGGACCTACCTCCACTGGAAGCCCAAAGAACCAGTGCTGCACCCACCTGACAGTCCATCCTCTTCATGTGCCATGCAGGCTTCTCTATGCTGTTCCCACAGCTCTCGAAACCTCCAGCTCAACACCCTGGTTAGAGAATCACTGTCTTAGGGTTTTATTGCTGTGAAGAGAGACACCATGACTAAGGCAACTCCCAAACAGGAAAACATTTAATTGGGACTGGCTTACAGTTTCAGAGGTATAGTCCATTATCTTTATGGCAGGCAGACATGGTGCTGGAAGAGCCGAGAGTTCTACATCTTGATCTGCAGGCAGCAGAAGGGGACTGTGCCCCACATTAGACAGAGCTTGAGCATAGGATTAATCCCACCACCACAATGATATACTTCCTCCAACAAGGCCACACCTTCTAATAGTGCCACTCCTTATGGGCCAAGGATTCAAACACATGAGTCTATGGGAGCCATTCCTATTCACCACATTCTATTCCCTGGCCCCAATAGACGTGTAGTCATAACATAATACAAAATGCATTTACTCCAACTTCAAAAGTCCCCATAGTCTATAACAGTCTCAAACTTGTTTAAAAGTTCGAAGTCTCTTCTGAGATTCACGCAATCTCTTAATTGTAAAATATAAAATAAAAAGACAGATCACATGCTTCCAACATACAGTGGCACAGGACATAGATTACCGTTCCAAAATGGAGGAGAGGCAGGATGGGGGTGGGGCGGGAGCTGCGGAGGGGATGCTGTACCAAAGCAAGTCTTCAAACTTCAAGTTTAGCACCTCCAGGTTTAATGTCAACATGCTCCTCAGATCTCCAACTCCATTCAGTTGTGTTGACTGTAACCTACTTCTTTCTCTTGGGTTGGAGCGAGGAGTAGGCTTCAAATGTTCTAGAGACCAGTGCCCTGGGAGGAGAGTCCAGACGTAGGGCTTCTGGGAGGCTCCGATCAGGGAGTCGACAGACAAGGTGAAGGGGGCGGGGGGGGGGCTAAAGGGTGAGCTTCAAGGAAGGTTTCCTGTGTATCTTACATGGGAACAGGCCGATAAACAAACTAAACACTGGCCACACGATTGCAGCCCTCCAGAGTCCCGGCACAAACTCCTGGGTTATCAGGAGCAACTCCATTGAGGGCTGCCTTACGTGTTCAAATTAATGTTTCCTTTTTTTTAATGAACTCTTACCCTGCCTAGTTTTTGTCAGATTGGATCAAATTACCTGGGCTAATTAAAATGATGAAGCCGAATTAGGGGTAGGACCATAATTACTTTCCTCATTATCAGGCCGCACTGTCAGTGGCTCTCTGCGTGCCTTTCCAAAGCAAGCAATCTGACGCTGCAGATTAGAGTCTTCTGGCATAAGCCGTCAGCCAAATGGATCCATGCAGCCCTTCCTTTGAAGATAATTGTTCAATGAAATGAGAGGTCAGCACCACACACCCTTTTCTACTCAAAGCAGACCTCTTTCTTTCTTTCCTTCTTTCTTTCTTTCTTTCTTTCTTTCTTTCTTTCTTTCTTTCTTTCTTTCTTTCTTTCTTTCTTTCTTTCTTTCTTTCTCTCTCTCTCTCTCTCTCTCTCTCTCTCTCTCTCTCTCTCTCTCTCTCTCTCTCTCTCTCTCTCTCCCTCCCTCCCTCCCTCCCTCCCTCCCTCCCTCCCTCCTTCCCTCCCTCCCTTCCTTCCTTCCGTTTTTTTTTTTTTTTTTAATTTTGACATTAACACTTCAGGACTGAATAGGTCATGGGGCAGGCCACTATCTGTGAGAGTAGAAAGAACAGTGTTCTGCCCGTCATGGGAGGGCTTTATGTCTGATGTTTAGTGACTGAGTGAATAAACAATTTAACCATGGACACATTTCTAAATACAAAATCATAGATCTGTTCCCATGCATGTATTCCTACAGAAAACGTTTGGACCTCTTTTTTTGTTGTTGTTCTAAATTTCCTGAAACTCTGTGGTGTATTTAAAGATACTACATCCCTGTAGATAAAACCTTCCCAAGACTATCTTGAATTAGAATAGAAGCAGCTATAAAGGGAGGGGCGGTCTCTCTGAAACTGCTGACGTGGGAATCCAGTTCAAGGTCTATTCTGGTCTTTCTGCATGTGAGAACATATGGTCTTCTGCCGTGAGAGGCACACAGAGACATTGCTGTCCCCAGTATGAGGGGACACTGCCGCATTGGAGAAGGTCCTTTTCTGGCACGTGTGACATTTCAAATCTTTTCACCTCAGGCGTGAGGGTGACAGCTGGGGAGAGGGCATGTGGAGTCCCAGGAGCTCTAAGCAGCATTAGCACTGCCCCCTAAAACACACACACACACACACACACACACACACACACACACACACACACACACACACACACACACACACCACATGCACACATATTCTATACTGGAACATTGTTACAATTTTCCTCCCTCCTTGCAAGCATGCCTGGGAAATTGAATTCTAGAGAGAATGAGCCAACTGAGGAAAGCATCTGGATGCTTGTGAGGCAGCCCCTCCCTTTCGTGAGCACACACAGAGGGGGGTGTGGTCTATAAGGAAGGCTCCCACCCCAGCCCCCACCCTGGCCTGCAGCTTGTGTTTTAATGACAGAGCAGCAGGATTTCGTGTGCAGATTTAATTTGTATAATTGGTCTGCAGGATGATTGCTAACGAGGACACAGAGGGAAAGCCCAGATAATCTTGTGTTAGGGCTTTGCTGCCTCTTCTTCCTGATCCTCCCTCCCTAGTTGACAGAGCTACTCTGATAGCCTCGGCCTCTGACCTTTTCCTAAAGGCCCCTGATTATGTTTCTTTCCTCATATTGTAAAATGAAAGAGTTCAAACCTATTGACCACGAAGCCCCGAGTCTTGTTGGTGCTTGCTCTGCTGACTTGATAAGTGATCATTTTGTCATCTTTGTACCATCTGGTTTTAAACAAGACACTACTAATCCCCCTCTCTAGTCTTTATTGATTCTGCCTCTTGCTCTTAAATTGACGTCACAGACACCCATGTCTAGAGCCCTAAGGAAGGTGATCGCAGATACCTTCCTAAGGAGGGCGTTGCACATTTGATACCTATGACAGCAGCAGCAATGGTTTTAAAATTTTGTACATTTTATCATACAACTACATTTTGCAGTTTGCATTTTTCTTTACCTGTGTGTGCGTTTGGGTAGTATAAGCAAGTGTGTATGGTGTATGCATGTGTGTATGTGTTATATGCATGTGAATTGGTGTGTGTGTGTATATACAGTGTATGCATGTGTGTGACCTGTGCTGTGTATCCATGTGTATGTGTGATGCATGCACATATATGTGCATGCCCTTGAGGTAGACTTGCCTTTGCATGCATGTGTGGAGGCCAGAGGTCTACATAGAGTGTTCTTATGGGCCTACTCTCCTGGTTTGGTTACTATTGCTTAGGAGTTGGGTTAAAATTTTAACATTTAAGGACTGGGAGATGGCTTAGTGGTTAAGACCACATACTTGTCTTACAAAGAACCTGAGTTCAATTCCCAGCACCCACTTCAGACAACTTTACAACTGACTGTAACTCCAGCTCCAATTGATCTGGTGCCCCTCTGATATTTTTTTATTACACACACACACACACACACACACACACACACACACACACACACACACACACACACAGAGTCACACAGACACACACACATACACACACATACACATATTCCACATCATAATTAAACATAAATAAAGAAAAACATTTAAAAAATTTTCAACATTTAAAGTGTTTTCTCCCTTCCACAGCATAGTAGATGCGTTGTGATTTTTGTTTCGCAGGGTTGAGCACAGCGGTCTCAGGTATGTCCAATGACAAAGCAAATTCACCACTCTCTTGTGGAGAGAAACAAACACCAACATTGAAGAGAAGAAGCAACCCCACATTGATGGCCCTGTTTGCAGTAGGTAGAGGGCCCACGAGGACTACAGAGTCAGAACGAGTGTTCATGGGGAATATGGGGCCTGTGGGGAACATGCCATGTGGAGTGTCCATTGTGAATGAACATGGTGCATGTTCACGGTAGGTCACAGGTCCAGTTTTAAATTCCGTTTGTCAGGAACATAAAATTGCTTTCTTAGAAAAATAATTAGTTTGATTGATTTTGTTTCAGGGAAAATGGAAATTTTGCCTAGAGGCCTTGCAATACCATGAAATACTGACAAAATAAAACAGCAATGTGTAACAAAGAAAAGACTGCCAGCCCCATGGCGTGAACTGTGACCTGGGTTGGAATGCTCTGCCTTTTTAAGTTTCTATTTGATAAATGTGTGCTTTCTGGTACATCAATAAGTTTATTGTAGAAGTAGGAACCAGGAGTGGGACTGAATAGATGAGTGAGTGAGCTAGTGAGTGCACGGTTGTGGCTGCACACAATCCACACACTTTGGCTAGTGCAACTCCCAGCTTCCTCCTGCAGTGTCCTCTGTCCACAGTCAGGGCTCAGAAATTCCTTCTTGTTAAGTCTTCTTTGTTCTCATCATCCTCTGTTTCGTGCCCCTGATCACTGGAGTTCCAGTGTCCTTTAGGTATGGGTAATATTAAGTTGTTGTTTTCTGTTGTTCTGCTTCAGTGAAAAGCTGACTCTGGAGTTGGGTTATGGCTCCCCCTTCTCTAGACCCAAGCATGCTTGCTTACAGGCTTCCTCCAAAGTCTCTGTCCTGAGTCAGGCAGGCTACCTGATTATGTGCCAGAGAAAGGAGAGTAAAGCAAGATAAAATGATAGACTGACAATTCACAATGGGGATTGTCAATAATGGGGATTATCGATCCTCATCTTATACTCTATTTGGTTTTGGTTTACTCTAAAACTTCTGATAAAGTATGAATCTTATCTCAAGATTTGTAAAACTATTATGCAAACTTTCTGCACTTCAAGATTTGTAAGCCTCTGGCTTCTGCCACTCTATGAATCCAGGAACCTCACTGGGACTCCTCTCGGATATCCTGTTGCTGTCCTGTGTCACGGAGATCCTGTAGGTAGATCTGGATCTGTAGGAGCAGCCGCTTCATTCACTCCAGCAGTTAATCGATTGGCTAGATCTTGGGGTGGGCCAACTCAAAGCGTGGATCTGGACCTGAGAGTTATCTGAGCTGGTCAGCCCAGCAGCTGCCACACCCTTTGGGCCAACTAACCAGCAATGCCTGGAAGCAGGGCCAGTTCTACCCAAGTGAGGTGCAGGGTCTGCTATTCTGAGTGTTGCAGCCACTTAGAGACATGGCCACTTCCCTCACTCTCCTGACCCCTGGGCCAGGTCTCCTGCCTTCCATAGGTGGTGAAGGATGAGGGAGGGGGAAGGTATCTCTCCCTCATTTGTGTCACTACACAGCAGACAAGGTGCAGAGCCTGCTTTTCTACACTCACACCCATAGGGCCAGCTCACCTGCAACACCCATCCAAGGCCAGCTCTACTGTGTTGCCTAGGTCAAGTGCAGGGCCCACTCTCTACTGACTGCCGAGGACCAGCTCTCCTGCTCTCAATATCTCAGGGTGAAGTTTCCTGCCCTGCTGTAGATGGTAAGGGGCGAGGGTGGGAGAGGGCATCTCTCCCTCACCTATGCTGCCACATGGCAGGCAAGTTGTGGGGGCATCTATCCCACACTCACACCCTTGGTGCAGCTCACCTCCACACTGCAATCAGGGTCAGCTCTACTGTGTTGCCTAAGTGAAGTACAGGGCTTGCTCTCCTGATGCAGATGATGAGCAAGGCCAATTCTCCTGTTCTCATGACCCTGTGGGGGTCAGCTTGCCCTCCGGTCACAGGCCTGAGGGCCGGAGATGTATCTGAGCTGGTCAATCTGCTGGCTTTCCCTCTCTCATATCCTCAGGGCTGGCTCACCAGCAATCTCTGCAACCAGGGATAGCTTTACCCTGCTGTCAAGGCAAGGTGCAGGACTCACTCTCCCAAATATTGCTTCTGGTGAGGGACAGGGTCAGCTCTCCTTCTTCCATAGATGATAAGGAACAAGGGAGTGGAGGAGAGTGTCTTTCCCTTGACTAGGGCCAGTCCAGCAGAAAACAGGTAGGGCCAACTCTCCTGTGCTCATGCCCTCAGGCCTGGTTCACCTGCAACTCTCATGTCCAGAGCTACAGGCCAAACTGATGTTCCTGGGCTGGACTGCTTCCTGGAGCCTTGCCCCTGTTCAAGGGCTATGCAAAGTTGGCTCCACCCCTCACCAGCTCTAGCACTCCATGGGCAGGAGACCTCTCCTGGACAGCACAGTTGAGCGGACACTGTGGTGTTTGGGGAGGGACAGATTATAAATGAACTAGCTCTGCTCCTTGCTTCGACAGTGCTGGAGAGCTGGCCTAGAACGTGTTAGCATGGGAGAGCTGATGAACTGGTCAACTCAGCTACCAAGCAGGCTCCAAGATCCAGGGATCTGAGTTGGCCCATCCTAACATTACCTTGGCTATGAACTGCTGGAGCTTGAAGGGGCTGGTCCTGTAGAACTCAAGCTGCAGGATCTTCATGACACAGGACAGCAAACAGGGTATCTGAGAAGAGTGCCAATGAGGATCCAGTATTGACAGTGTAGGAGAAACCAGAGGCCCCAGACCAGACCCATGACTCATTGAAATGAACGTTTTGAAGTAAAGCTATTTGGACAAATGGATATACTCTGTGACACACCATGGCACACCACAGCTTTCATGGAGAGATGTATTTTGTTTTTTGTTTTTGTTTTTTTTGGTTTATTGTTGTTCTTGTTTTGCTTTGGTTTTGTGTTTTTCTTTTGTGGGGAGGTTGCAAGGGCAGAGGGCTTATGTGGAGAGAGGAGGAGATGAGTGGGGCTGGGGTGCATGATGTGAAATCCACACAGAAGCAATAAAAAGTTTTTAAAAAAGAAAAGAAAGAGCATAAAAGAAAAATAGAAAAAATATGGGGAAGGAAACAAGAAACAAAGAAGTTAGGTATGAGTCATGAGCACCCAAACTGAGGTATTCCTGTCTTATGATGTAACAGACCATGGCCTAAGCAGTTTGGCCAGAGCCTTTGGAACATTTCTCCTTCCTCACGTCTACTCAGGTTAACAGAAACTGCCTTGTAAGTGTATATCTGGTCTTTTTGTCTTTGCTTGTAAGACTCTGGGAGTCCCTGAGTGAACCATGCAGAGCGGGAAATCAATGCAAAATGCAAGAGGGATTTATTGTTTCAATGAGTTGGGGTCTTCCTACACCGAAGGTGAAGTAGCGAGCAGGTGAAGCTCATTCAGTGATCTTTTTGTACAGTTTTCAGGGAAGCAGCCATTAGGCACAATGTGATTGGCAGAACAGTGTGACTTTTTAAACTGGTTGGTCTTTAGGGAATGAGGTGGCAAGGATTTCCCATGTCTGAAGGTGGGCAATGGTTCCGGTCCGTTCTGTGGAATGTGTCCTCACCTGCAGGTCAGTCCCCCCACCCTGTGGTCTGAGGAATGTTAATTAGCCTCTCCCTTCCAGAGGAACAAGTGTTCCATGGTCTTCCCACCCAATGCTCTTTAGCTGACCTTTTGATGCTAACTTTGCTAAGCTTTAACTTAGGTAACCTGAGTCATATAAGAAAATGTGATTTTTCTACAAGATACAGCATAAACAGATTAAAAATTAAGATTCACAGTCTCTTTAGGGGTTGCATTTGTGATTTGAAGTTTTATTTTGGTACTAAAAGATCTTCAAGAATTGTAAATTTTTTTAAGACTATAGTTAGGTCATGCAGATTAACAGTCAGTCACCTTACAAATGACCAAATTATTTGACATACTCAGAACTTTGGTTGTAGTCATGCTAAGGACATATGTAATATCAATAGGCATAAACTTTATTTAACCTTCTGTATATGTTTTAAACCTAAAACAAGCATCTAAAGACAAGTAAAACTTATTTACAGTCAGATGTACTTAGTAGATAGCCTTCAAAAACTCTTCAGAGATCTGCTGACTATGGCATTTAAAGTATTTAGTGAAAAGGGCTTCCCATGTTACACAAAAATGCCAGTTCCTGAGGCAGCCCTCAGGTCTCCTCCAAGGATGACCTTACCTGGATTGTAGTAATGCTAACCAATAGGCTCCATGCCTCACCCACCATAGGCCCCCTCTGAGACTGTGGACAATCAGGACACTTGAGAATTGACTGCCCCTTTTGCCTCCAGTCAAAGTAGGCCAGTCTCTCAAGTTCCTGAATTTTCTAGAGCTATTAGTGTTAGCATTTCTTTTAGGCTACTCCTAACAGTTCCCTAGCACCTAGCAACAGTCAGGTAGGAGCCTGGCTCACTATAAAAGACTGTTTGCCTCACCCCCTCTCTCTGTCCTTTCTCTCACTGCCCCCCACCCCCGCACCCCTGCCTCTTCTCCCCCTTCCTCTCCCTTCTCTCTCTGTCTCCCCACATGTTCCTGGGTGGTCTCTTCCCTTCTTTCTCTTTTCTCTCTCTTTCTGTCCCTCTCTGTCCCCTTTCTTTCCCATACCCTTCTTCTCATGCCCCAAATGAACTTCATTTTATACTAGACCTGCTGTGTGGCTGGTACCTGGGGAGTGGGGGATGGGAAGGATGGGGGCTGGGGGGCTGGGGATGCCTTGGTATGGGCCACTGAGGTGCCCCTTCCCGATGCTACCACATTACAAACTTATCAATTAGATTTCCTGGTAAGAAAGGAACCTCACAAAACAGATTTCCATGTAACTTATACTATTCCTCTTTTTAAAAGAACTTGCTTTGCAATGAACATTCTCAGTAATCAACCACTTGTATCTCATGGTAAATGACTGAATGGAAAAAAAAAAGATTTGAGACTTATTTAAGTAATAAGGTTTTGAAAAAATAATTAAAAGATAAAACCTTAAAGACAATATATGACTTCAAGACTTCAAAGATTCAAATTTCTAACATATTAATCAATGGAGTTCTGATATGCTATTAATCTGGTTCTGGTAAAGCCTTGGCTACTATTGTAGTCATGAGTTCACATTTAAAGATTTCTTTTGGTTGTTTTATAAGTATAGACTAAAAGGTGCTTATATATATATATATATATATATATATATATATATATATATATATATATACATACACAGACACATACATACACACATATAAAATTTTGGGTTTCAAAGCTTTCACTATGGTCTACTGATTTTTTTCTACAATGTAGATTTCTTTACAGAAATTATAAATTATAAATTATATTTATTAATAATAAATTATATGTATTATAAATAGTAGAAATGCCAATATATCTAAAACATTTATCTCATTTTGTAAACATTAAATTCATGTAAGCTTTAGAGAATTGAGGCTTGGATTCACCCCTGACAGTTCAAACGAAGGCCAGATAAGTACTCCTGTCAATCAACAGCCTAAGCTTCCCTACCTAATGCTAATTGGTGAGGGGGGAAGCTCTAAATGCAAGATTTTCCTTTAAGTTCCTAAACTTTAACTCCTGCTTCTAGTCTATATCTGTCCCAGCAGGTTTCCGCTCAGCTGACAGACACCATCCCTGAATCAGCTGTGGACTACAAACTGCTCCGAATTGCTGTGAGCCCTGGACTTGCTAAATGCTGATGTGAACCTGTTCAGCCAATGTGACTGATCCTTGTCACTTCAGCTGGGTCAGCAGACCATCTGCTTCTGCTGAGTGCGCCACTCCTCCCCCGCCCCGCCCCTCCCCAAACCCATGCCTTGGCTTTGGGCTAGCCATTCAGTTTTTATGGATGCTGTCAACATCCTAATCTCACTGAGAAGCACGTACAGAAGAGAGTACATAACCCTTATCCTCAACAAAAGGCTGTAAGGTTAGGTCTACAGGAACTGGGACCACCTCTCTGGAAGGGACCACACAGTCTCATCTTGCCCACCTCCACTGCTGTCAAGGTAGATGGCATCCACACCTTGTTACATTATCCCCAGGTCAAGCGCATCATAAAGGATGATGACCCAGCCACAGAAAAGTAGACGATCACCACCCAGGCTTGAAAAGACCCTCTAAATATAGGACTGATATGGGTTATAGACTAATAATGTTCTTTTCTGTCACATTCCCTCCTCATCTTTCATGGGGTATATGTCTAGACTCCCCCTTTAAGAGCAAATGCAAACTTGCTATAAATGTCTTACAGTTCCTGGCCACCATTTTGTGGGCATTCCTTCCTTCACCTCCCAGTTGAAATTGTTTGGTTCTCATGTGATGATGGATTAGATCCCTGCTTAGCTCTGTAGCTTATGCATCAAGCCCCCAAATTTTATTTCATTGTATCCTCACTTCCCCAGACGTTTGTATATGATCCAGTAGGGAGTTACACCTGTATTGGCAAATTTTTTTAATCCCCTGGAACAGAGAAAAACGTGAAGTTATTCCCCGCATAGTAAGCTTAGAATTTGGAACAGCTGGAGCCACTCTCAGCACAGTGGGTACAGCAATGTCTAATGCCAACTACAGAAACTTATCAATCCATAATCCAGGATTTGTTTTTTATTAGAAAAGCCTACTGCAAAATTAGAAGAATAAGTTGACTCAGCGGAGCAGTCTTACAACATAGTAGGACTCTTGATCTGCTTTATGAAGAATAAGGAGGTTACTGTATGGCCTTGGGAAAAACTTGCTTCTTCTATGCAAACCACTCAGAAATTATCAGGGATAATTTGGCTGAACTTCAAAAATGCCTCACACACAGAGAGAAAAGTCCCTGTGAGGAGGAAATAAATGGCTCCTGATTTCTTTCCTGGGTTCTTCCCGGCTAATACCTCTGCTGTCCACTGTTGGAGGGGCTTTAGCTCTCTTGCTCCTGCTGATTATGGTTGGCTTCTGAGTCATTAATATCTCATAAACCAGATATATAAGTTCTCACACAGCAGCTGTTAAGATGATGGAAATTAAGTTCCCATATGAACAGTTACCTACCACAGAGACAAGAATTTGGCTCAGGGTATAACTCAAGGTTATGTTTAAAGGTTTAAAGTCTCTGTGCTCAAAAGAAAAAATAAATAAATAATAAATAAAGCTAAACCGGACCTCCATATGTTAAGAACTGTTAAAGGTTAAATTTCTTATGTGATTTTTGCTTCTGCAAATAACCTTGTTTTTCAGAAGAAGTCAAAGGAGGAATTCTAACTTTGTGTTCAAACACCTGACTGAGGCTGCCAGGGACTGCATTCAGAGTCAGAGTTCAGTGTAGATCTGCAGCTAATTATAAGAGTAAAAGCCTCTTTTTGTTAAAATGTATTAATGGTCAGACTGGTGAATCTCTGAAGGATCCCAGGCTCGTAACTTTAGCAAGAATCCACAGGGCACGCGGGGCAGAAGCACTTATAACTAATAGGTTTCTCCACATACATAATAAGCCAATTCAATCCAAATCAAAAGTATAAAGGCAGAGTTTATTGAGAGGCAGCTCTCCAGTGAGATCACTGATCTCACAGGTGGAGGTCAATGGAGTTGCACGTCCAGGTTAGAGCAAGGAGACTTTATAGATCTTGGGCATGGGATGATGATGTGTATGCTAGGAGCTGAGATTACCTGTACATGGTAAAAAGAAAGCTGAGTCCCTGGGTGGGTGGGCAATCATGAGTCAGTTGATTGAAATGATGAAAATGAGGAGAGATCATATGTTAGAGTTTTCTAGTTTGTGTGCAGGGTTGGGGGAGAAAGAGTAAACAGGGTTTCCATAGCTTGTGTAGGAGATAAGGAGGGGATCCAACCAAACACTAAGCTGTGTTGGACCAGGAGTACTCAGAAAATTTATAGGGGACAAGTTGTGTGAGAATTTTTTCCTGGAAAAACCCAACATATGCCTACTCACCCAGATACAGAGCTCACAGTAGACCAAAGTACAAATACGACCCAAATCCAAATCCAACCAAAAGCCAGCTTGGTTTTATTCCAGTTACTTACAGGAATATGGGTGAGAACTTACTTATAAGACTGAAAATGACTGAAAGACACTCGTGTCACTAAAGGTCACCTTAGAATGCATAACAGTTCACAAAAGCTGGGAACCTGGAGCACACTGCACAGCATACCAGCAATTCAACAAGTTAGAGAGTATCTTTCCTAAGCGACTCAATTGTCATTAAACTGAATCTTCCAGTCAGCTCAGCTCTTCTAGGAAGCTGCTCTCATAGTATCCCCCGCCCCCCACTTCATTGCCTAAGAGAAGCCACCTTCTTTGCAGTTGGCGTAAGTGTGACTTAGAGCATCTTGGATTTCCCCTAGGAAGGAGGTGCCTATTGAATGTGGTTCAGTTTCAGGGACTTCCTGAATCTATTTTGTGTTGTTTACCTTCCTATTAAGGAGCTTCCCTCAACAGAATGTTTCAATTTCAGAGGAAACTGTTACACAAGATTCCACCCTTTCTTCTGGCTCTTGAATTCTTTTCTACCCCCTATTTGGCAATGATTCCGGAGCTTTAGAAGGGGCTACTGTAGATTTTTACCAATGGCTAAGAATTAGGCAACTGTGCCATAGCAGCAGTTACATGTTCTGGGGAGTCTCACCAGTGACTGTGAGTTGAGGTTGACAACAGTGGTGATCTATGAATATAAATGCACATAGGCATCCCATCCACCTAGTAAGACATAGAAGCTGCTTCCTCTTTTTGATCTATGATCTCCCCAGCCACATGTTCTTGTTCTGGCTTACAGTACCAGACACGAACTCCCTCTTATGAGCTGGCTTTAAATCCAGTTAGAAGGCTGTTGGTCTTACCACTGACAGTTAAGCCACTGTTGCACAAGTCAGCACATCCTGTCTGGTGTGTTAGTATTTTAGCATGCAGGGTCCATGACTAAGCAGGAATGTTGGTGACAGTTCTCCTGCAGACCTGCCTGGCCCCTTCTGGCACTGCAAAAGCCAGCCAGCAGGATGAAAATTTCCAGTTCAGTAGTAGCTATATTTCTCTATTTCCTACAGTCAAAGCATGCACACCTGGTATCTTCAGCAATAGGGTCTGACCACATCAGTAGTTGGTAAATTTGTAAACTTGGTGTTGTGGGATTGCTTCAAGGCTGTCACTCCTTATCCACAAAGCTTTCATCTGCTCTTAATTGAGTTTTAAAAAGGCAAAATGAAGGACAAAAAATGTATTAATCAGCGAGGAAAAAGTTCAATGTAATACAAATGACTTTGAAAAATCTTTTAGATGCAAAAATCTAAGCTTCACAAATAGTAAGCATTTTTATCTTGCTTTTTAAAGAACTATTTGGCCTTTAGCCAGAAGTGGAAATTCCCCACTTCATAATTTGGCATTATCCTTTGACATGTTATGTAGAGAGAAAGATCAACAAAATATCCAAACTTTTCTGTTTTAACAATTATCCAATTCTACTTGGAAGTCAAGAGGTCATTTGTAATAATTTGTTAATTAGGCCTTTAATTCTTGGTATTATTAAAAAAAAGCCGTTTCTATCTATAGTTACAATGAGGGTTTGTGTTTCCCATCTGAAAAACTCCACAAGCATTGGATTTGATCAAGGAATATATGTGTGCTTGGAAATACTTTCCCAGCAGATCATCAAGATAGAGTGGGAGGAGACAGAAGGAGAGGTCAAAGGACCATTACCCGTCAAGCCCACGCAAGAAAGGTCTTGACACTCTTAAAAATATGTGCCACAGTTAACATTACCAATAAAGATTCATGAAGCAGAAATCATGTCAAAGGTCAAGGAGCAAGCCAGATAAGAGTCCTGCCTCGGGTGTTTTCCTGAGGAGGACCATTGTAATAGTAGAAGATAGAAGCAGAATCCACGCCCTTTCAGGAAGTGAATTGGAGGAAGTCGTGGAAGAGTTGTTTCTCACATACATTTGGCAAATGGTCAGAAATAATGTAACCAGGCAATGGGAATATAGGGATGTACAATAAAGAAGTTCGTTTATTTTAAAGCTTGGGATGTACTATAAGTGGCTGAATTCTCAGTAAGCAGGCTCCATCTGGAAGCTAGTGAGGGTGGAAGGTAGAACCTAAACCATAGTTAGCCCTGTAAGCTGTTGACTTTACCATCCAGTAGAGGACGGACACCATTTGTTCTGTCCTCCAATGTCAAAGCGAATGCCTCACACAATTAAAACAGCATCTTTTTTATATGTAGAGTTCATTCCCAGTCTGGCTTAGACTTATCAGCCCTGGCAGTTTAACATTATTACTTAAGATCATGTTACCAGTGTTATTCAGAGAGAAAGAGCCCATAGATCATATATTTGGGAAGAATAAATGCCCACTAACCTTAGGGGGGGGTGGGGGCTAGAATTATGTAGAAGCACAGATGTGGCAGAGTTTTAGCAGAATTGTATCTGGCATGATCTCTCAAGTGGTGGCACTGAGGCTTTGAAGGAGCTTTTGTCAAATAGTCAGTGACTGTTATCTGAGGTTTTATGGGGTTGTTCTTCCAAAGGCTTCACAGAGCCTTAGCAGAACTTAGTCCCAAGACATAGCTGGCAAACCAGGAATTGTCATATAGATGAGAACTGCTTAGACAACAGTTCCTTCAGGCAACTGTTAGATCAGATAAGAGGTTTTGGTATGGAGACATTGACTAGCTAAAAGTACCTTTTGTGTAAAATAAAGAGGCTCTGTGTCTTAGTTAGGGTTCTATTGCTGAGAAGATACACCATGACCAAAGGCAGCTCTTCTAAAAGAAAACATTTAATTGGGGCTGGCTTAGAGTTTCAGAGATTTAGTCCATTATTGTCATGGTGGGATGTCTGGCAGTATCCAGGCAGACATGGTGCTGGAGAAGGACTGAAACATCTACAGCTTGGTCCAAATGCAGCAGAAGGTGATTGTGTGTCACATTGGCATAGCTTGAGTATGTATAAAACCTCAAAGCTGCTTCCATGGTAACATACTTCCTCCAGCAAGACCATACATACCCCCAATAAGCCCACATCCTCTAATAGTGCCACTTTCTATGGGCCAAGAATTCAAGCACTTGAATCTATGGGGGGGGGTGCACCTATGCAAACCACTACACTCTGAAAAAAAGTTCATAGTCCAGTCTTTGAGAGGCTGATCCCCTTGCTTCTGAGAAGCCCAAACCCATCGTGAAGTGTCTTTTTTTTTTCAATCACTCATCCCTTGCAACCCACAACACTGAAATACAGATATACCTAGCAGGAAGGTTGGATCTAGATAAACATAACCATTACCAGTCACCTCTACCCCCACCCCCATATCTTAAACTTAGCTAAAGTCTCCATGAGGTGATAACAATACCATAACTTTATCTACTGTGGTTATATGGCTTATGGGGACACCTGAAGATTCACTAAGCTCATAAAAAGGAAAAGGCAGCTACCATGTGATCCAGTCTTCCCTAATTTCTCATAACTACTATCACCTAAAATTAATGTTAATTAATTTTATGGAAAATATTATGGAAAAGTTTAGATTGTCTTAATTGATATGATAAATAAATAAAAAAGGAAAACTCCAAACACACACACACGCACACACACACACACAGAGCTGCATGCCATACAAACATAGTCACAGTAAAATAAATAGGAATGCTCATGACAGTCAGTATTTCCTTTTTTACTGTATAATGGGTTGTATAAGAAAGTTTGCAGAACAAGCTATGATGCACAAGCCAGTAAGTAGTATTCCTTAAGAGCCTCTACATCAATTCCTGTCTCCAGGTTTCTTTTTGTGTTCCTAACTTCTTTTCATGGTGGACTGGGACTGGGACATGTAAGCTGAAAAAAGCCCTTTCCTTACCAAGTTATTTTTGGTCATGGTGTTTTAAAAGTAATCAAAAGCAAACTAAGACAAGAGCCTGAAAACAAAGGGTAAAAATTACACTGCTTTCTCACAGTGGAGGAAATGGAGGATTCGTAACAACATGGCATAGGGTACAGAGATTATATTCAACTAAATTGGAAAATCTGGATGAAATAGACAATTTTCTAGACACATACTAGGTGCCAATATTAAAACAGGATCAGATGAACCATCTAAACAGTCCTATAACTCCTAAAGAAATTGAAGCATTCATTAATAGTCTCCCAACTAAAAAAAAGCCCAGGACCAGATGGGTTTAGTGGAGATCTTATCAGACCTTTAAAGAAGACCTAGCACCAATACTCTTCAAACAATTTCACAAACTAGAAACAGAAGGGACACTATGAATTTCACATATGAAGCCACAATTATGCTTATAACTAACCCACACAAAGACCCAAAAAAGAAAGAGAACTTCAGAACAATCTCCCTTGTGAATATTGATGCAAAAATACTCAATAAAATTCTCCCAAACCGAATCCAAGAACACATCAAAATGATCATTCACCATGATCATGTAGGCTTCCTCCCAGGGATGCAGGGATGGTTCAATATATGGAAATCCATCAACATAATCCACTACATAAACAAACTCAAAGGGAAAAAAAACCTACATGATCATCATTAGATGCTAAAAATGCATTTGACAAAATTCAGCATCCCTTCATGTTAAGTCTTGGAAAGATCAGGAATTCAAGGCCCCTATGTAAACATAGTAAAAGCAATATACACCAAACCAGTAGTCAACATCAAACTAAATGGAGAAAAAATTGAAGCAATCCCACTAAAATCATGGACTAGACAAGGCTGCCCACTCTCTCCCGATCTATTCAATATAGTACTTGAAGTTGTGGCTAGAGCAATTAGACAAGAAAAGGAGGTCAAAGGGATACACATTGGAAAGGAATAAGTCAAAATATCACTATTTTCAGATGAGATGATAGTATATATAAGTGACCCTAAAAATTCCACCAGAGAACTCCTAAACCTGATAAACAACTTCAGTGAAGTAGCTGGATATAAAATTAACTCAAAAAAATTAGTGGCCTTTCTTTACACAAAGGATAAACAGGATGAGAAAGAAATTAGGGAAACAACACCCTTCACAATAGTCACAAATAATATAAAACACTTTGGTGAAACTCTAACTAAGGAAGCAAAAGATCTGTATGATAAGAACTTCAAGTCTCTGAAGAAAGAAATCGAAGAAGATCTCAGAAAATGGAAAGATCTCCCATGCTTATGGATTGGCAGGATTAATATAGAAAAAATGGCTATCTTGCCAAAAGCAATCTACAGATTCAATGTAATTCCCATCAAAATTCCACATTATTCTTCACTGAGTTAGAAAGGGCAATTTTCAAATTTATCTGGAATAACAAAAAACCTAGGATAGCAAAAACTATTCTTAAAAATAAAAGAAACTGTGGTGGAATCACTATGCCTGACCTCAAGTTGTACTACAGAGCAATTGTGATTAAAAACTGCATGGTACTGGTACAGCGACAGACAGGTAGATCAATGGAATAGAACTGAAGACCCAGAAATATACCCACACACCTATGGTCACTTGATCTTTGATAAAGGAGCTAAAACCATCCAGTGGAAAAAAGACAGCATTTTCAACAGATGGTGCTGCCTCAAATGGTGGTTAGCATGTAGAAGAATGTGAATTGATCCATTCTTATTCCTTGTACAAAGCTCAAGTCTAAGTGGATCAAGGAACTCCACATAAAACCAGAGACACTGAAACTTATAGAGGAGAAAGTGAGGAAGAGTCTTGAAGATATGGGCACAGGGGAAAATTCCTGAACAGAACAGCAATGGCTTGTGCTGTAAGATCGAGAATTGACAAATTGGATCTTATAAAATTGCAAAGCTTCTCTAAGGCAAAGTACGCTGTCAATAAGACAAAACAGCAACCAACAGATTGGGAAAAGATCTTTACCAATTCTAAATCCGATAGTGGGCTAATTAATATACAATATATATATTTTGATCAAGAAGTTGGACTCCAGAATACCAGACAACCCTATTAAAAAATGGGTTATAGAGCTAAGCAAAGAATTCTCAATTGAGGAATACTGAATGCTGAGAAGCACCTAAAAAATGTTCAACACCCTTAATCATCAGGGAAATGCAAATGAAAACAACATTGAGATTCGACCTCACACCAGTCAAAATGGATAAGATAAAAAACTTCAGGTGGAGTACCTTCTGTTTCTATTTTGTGGAATAATTTGTGAAGAACTGGGATTAGATCTTCTTTGAAGGTCTGATAGAACTCTGCACTAAACCCATCTGGTCCTGGGCTTTTTTTGGTTGGGAGACTATTAATGAGTGCTTCTATTTCTTTAGGGGATATGGGACTGTTTAGATCATTAACCTGATCTTGATTTAACTTTGGTACCTGGTATCTGTCTCGAAACTTGTCCATTTCATCCAGGTTCTCCAGTTTTGTTGAGTATAGCCTTTTGTAGAAGGATCTGATGGTGTTTTGGATTTCTTCAGGATCTGTTGTTATGTCTCCCTTTTCATTTCTGATTTTGTTAATTAGAATAATTTCCCTGTGCCCTCTAGTGAATCTGGCTAAGGGTTTATCTATCTTGTTGATTTTCTCAAAGAACCAGCTCCTCGATTGGTTGGTTCTTTGAATAGTTCTTCTTGTTTCCACTTGGTTGATTTCGCCCCTGAGTTTGATTATTTCCTGCCGTCTACTCCTCTTGGGTGAATTTGCTTCCTTTTGTTCTAGAGCATTTAGGTGTGTTGTCAAGCTGCTAATGTGTGCTCTCTCTAGTTTCTTTTTGGAGGCACTCAGAGCTATGAGTTTTCCTCTTAGAAATGCTTTCATTGTGTCCCATAAGTTTGGGTATGTTGTGGCTTCATTTTCATTAAACTCCAAAAAGTCCTTAATTTCTTTCTTTATTCCTTCTTTGACCAAGGTATCATTGAGAAGAGTGTTGTTTAGTTTCCACGTGTGTGTTGGCTTTCTATTATTTATTTTGTTATTGAAGGTCAGCCTTAGTCCATGGTGATCTGATAGGATGCATGGGACAATTTCAATATTTTTGTATATGTTGAGGCTTGTTTTGTGACCAATTATGTGGTCAATTTTGGAGAAGGTACCATGAGGTGCTGAGAAGAAGGTATATCCTTTTGTTTTAGGATAAAATGTTCTGTAGATATCTGTCAGATCCATTTGTTTCATAACCTCTGTTAGTTTCACTGTGTCCATGTTTAGTTTCTGTTTCCATGATCTGTCCATTGGTGAAAGTGGTGTGTTGAAGTCTCCCACTATTATTGTGTGAGGTGCAATGTGTGCTTTGAGCTTTACTAAAGTATCTTTAATGAATGTGGCTGCCCTTGTATTTGGAGCATAGATATTCAGAATTGATAGTTCCTCTTGGAGGATTTTACCTTTGATGAGTATGAAGTGCCCTTCCTTGTCTTTCTTGATGACTTTGGGTTGGAAGTCGATTTTATGAGATATTAGGATGGCTACTCCAGCTTGTTTCTTCCTACCATTTGCTTGGAAAATTGTTTTCCAGCCTTTCATTCTGAGGTACTATCTATCTTTTTCTCTGAGATGAGTTTCCTGTAAGCAACAAAATGTTGGGTCCTGTTTGTGTACAACCACTCTGGAAATCAGTTTGGCGGTTCCTCAGAAAATTGGACATAATACTACCAGAGGATCCAGCAATACCTCTCCTGGGCATATATCCAGAAGATGTTCCAACCGGTAAGAAGGACACATGCTCCACTATGTTCATAGCAGCCTTATTTATAATAGCCAGAAGCTGGAAAGTACCCAGATGCCCCTCAACAGAGGAATGGATACAGAAAATGTGGTACATTTACACAATGGAGTACTACTCAGCTATTAAAAGGAATGAATTTATGAAATTCCTAGGCAAATGGATGGATCTGGAGGGCATCATCCTGAGTGAGGTAACACAATCACAAAGGAACTCATACAATATGTACTCACTGTTAAGTGGATATTAGCCCAAAAACTTAGGATACCCAAGATATAAGATACAATTTGTTAAAGGCATGAAACTCAAGAAGAACGAAGACCAAAGTGTGGACACTGTGCCCCTTCTTAGAATTGGGAACAAAACACCCATGGAAAGAGTTACAGAGATAAAGTTTGGAGCTGTGATGAAAGGATGGACCATCTAAAGACTGCCATATCCAGGGATCCATCCCATAATCAGCTTCCAAACGCTGACACCATTGCATACACTAGCAAGATTTTGCTGAAAGGACCCAGATATAGCTGTTTCTTGTGAGACTATGCCGGGGCCTAGCTAACACAGAAGTGGATGCTCACAGTCAGCTATTGGATGGATCACAGGGCCCCCAATGGAGGAGCTAGAGAAAGTACCCAAGGAGCTAAAGGGATCTGCAACCCCATAGGTGGAACAACATTATGAACTAACCAGTACTCCAGAGCTCTTGACTCTAGCTGCATATGTATCAAAAGATGGCCTAGTCGGCCATCACTGGAAAGAAAGGCCCATTGGTCGTGCAAACTTTATATGCCCCAGTACAGGGGAACGCCAGGGCCAAAAAGTGGGAGTAGGTGGGTAGGGGAATGGGGGAGGGAGTGTATTGGGGACTTTTTGGATAGCATTGGAAATGTAAATAAGGAAAATACCTAATAAAAAAATTAATTAAAAAAAAACCCTCAGGTGACAGCAGATGCTGGCAAGGATATGGAGAAAGAGAAACACTCCTTCATTGTTTGTGGGATTGCAAGCTGGCACAACCACTCTGGAAATCAGTTTGGCAGTTCCTCAGAAAACTGGACATAATAGTACCTGAGGACCCAGCTATACCACTCCTGGGCATATACCCAGAAGATGCTACAACATGTAGTAAAGACACATGCTACACTATGTTTGTAGCATCCTTATTTATAATAGCCAGGAGCTGGAACGAACCCAGATGTCCTTCAACAGAGGAGTGGATACAGAATATGTGGTACATTTACACAATGGAGTACTACTCAGCTATTAAAATTGATGAATTCATGAAATTCTTAGGCAAATGGATGAAACTAGAAAATATCATCCTGAGTAAGGTAACCCAATTAGAAAATAACATACATGGCATTCATTCACTGATAAGTGGATATTCACCCAAAAGCTCCAAATAACCAAGATACAATTCACAGACCACATGAAGCTCAAGAAAAAGGAAGGCCAAAGTGTGGGTGCTTAGTTCCTTCTTAGAAGGAGAACAAAATACTCACAGGAGCAAATATGGAGATAAAGTGTAGAGCAGAGACTGAAGGAAAGACCATCCAGATACTGTCCCACATGGGGATTCATCCCTTATACAATTACCAAACCCAGACACTATTGTGAATGCCACGAAGTACATGCTGAAAGGAGCCTGATATGGCTGTCTCCTGAGAGGCCCTGCCAGATACTTACAAATATAGAGACAGATGCTAGCAGCCAACAATTGGACTGAGCTCAGGGTCCTCAATAGAGGAGTTAGAGAAAGGACCAAAGGACTTGAAAGGGATTGCAATTCCACAGGAAGAACAACAGTATCAACCGACCAGTCCTCCAGGAGTTCCCTAGGATTAAGCCATCAACAAAGGAACAGACATGGCTCCAGCTGCATATGTAGCAGAGGATGACCTTGTCATGCATCAATTGGATGAGAGGTCCTCGGTCCTATGAAGGCTTTATAGATGCCCAGTGTAGGGGAACTGAGGGTGAGGGGTGGGGTGGGACTGGGTGTGTGGATGGAGGAATACTCTCATAGAAGCAGGGGGAGGGAGAATAGGATAAGGAGTTTCAAGGGGGAGAGGAGGGGATAACATTTGAAATGTAAATAAAGAAATATCCCATAAAAAAGACCACTATTACAATTGTTAAGCCAAATTTGAAGCAAGCTTTAATTAAATACTAGCCAGGATAATGGGGTCTGGCCAGGACTATTCCAATAATTCCAAGAAATGGCCATGAGTCACATTTTTCAGAGGCTTATAAAGGCAAACCCACAAGGCCACCATATTTCCCACCAGGTCCAGCCTGGGGCGTGTATGTATCCTAGGAATATTTCCTACCTGCATACCTCCCTGCCTATATGTGATTAAGCACGTCTTGTGTAGTTGTATCAAGCAAGCTTGTTTAGGGGAGTGAAAATATCTAGTTTGTTATCTCCCATAAACAATATCCTCCAGCATTTCAGGAAGTACCTGTCCCTGGGCAAAGGGCTTACAGGTTAGAGGCATTTTTGTTTCGAGGATCTTTTAGGCACAGTAATTCAAATTTAAAACATAACTTTGGTTTTCACAGCACCTGACATGATGTGGCAAATAACATCAGATAATTTAGATGATGAATTTACATTCCATTATTATATACTAAGTGGAAAAAGCAAATTATCATTTAACAAAAACTAAGAAGAGAAATGTTGCCAGAGAAATTCAGATGTGGAGTAGATGGAGCACAAGACAAAATAAAACATAAAGATATGTGGACCTTCTTTCTCAGAGGACAAGCCTTCCTCAGGGGCAAGCTTTTCTCAGGAACAAAGATTTCTCAGGGACAAGCCTTCTTCAGGAACAAGCCTTCCCCAGGGACAAGGTTTCCTCAGAGACAAGGCTTTCTCAGGGAATAAGCCTTCCTCAGGGACAAGGCTCCCTCAGGGACAAGGCTCCCTCAGGGAATAAGCTTTCCTCAGGGACAAGGTTTCCTCAGGGACAAGGTTTCCTCAGGGACAAGGTTTCCTCAGAGACAAGGCTTTCTCAGGGAATAAGCCTTCCTCAGGGACAAGGCTCCCTCAGGGACAAGGCTTCCTCAGGGAATGAGCCTTCCTCATGGAACAAGCCTTCCCCAGGGGACAGGGATGTGGCTGGTTGCAGACATGTAATTTATTATGAAATTTTATTAAAATCAATCTGAGAAAATCAGGACTCTTCTCTCCTTTCTCTCTAGAAAATGGCATACAAATGCTGATATCCTATACTGGGTTCTCCCGGCATAATTTTCTACCCTCTCCATGGATAAAGTAGAAAAATATTGCTTTAAATGGCAAAGTACACAAAATAATCTTCCTCATGTGTTTGGATAGTTTTATAGTTTAAGTAAAGAACCCAGTGAAATGAACAGTAACCCAAAATATGGGCTATTAGTTACCTTGGGAAAGTTCAGACCATAATCTTGGCTCTGTGTGTGTGCGCGAGCGCAAGTGTGTCTGTTCTCACATGTATATGTGCATGCATGAGTACTTATAACTTTGCACAGATGCTTTCATATGTGTGCACATATATGTCACAACCAGAAGAAAGTCTTGGCTATCATTTTTCAGGCACAGTGTATCTTGTTTTTTGAGTTAGATTCTCTCACTGGGAACTGAGCTTTGCCAGGTAGCTATGACTGGCCAGTGAGATTCAGGGACTCACATGACTCTGCATCCCCAATGCTGGGATTATAATAATACATCACCATGTATGGCTTTGTGCCTGGCTTGCAGTATCGAACTCAGGTTCTCCTGATTGCCTGGCAAGTATTTTACTCACTGAGCCATGCACCCACCCCAAGTAGAGTTGCTTTTAACATAAGTAACTCATTGGGATCTTGACGAGGCATCACCCATTCTACCACTTGGAAAGGCTCCTTCATTCTCTCTAATGGGAAACATAAGCTCTCAAATTATCTTAGGTCTTTCCTGCCAGGGAATTCCAGACCCACAAGATTCTTTGACAGTCAAGCTGGAACTTTTGAGGGATCCAAGAAATTCTGTTAGTATGCATTAAATATTTCTGTTATCAATATTTGCCTTAGCTCTTGTAGATTATTCAGATAAATTGTGTGTGTTTAACAAAATCTTAATTGTTCAATTTTACCAAAGAAGACTTGGGAGGGGGATGTTGGAGTGAAAGCCTGCTAGCTCAGAGAGGCAGAGAATGTACCCAGCTGACCTCCCTCCATAGCCAAAGCAAGCTCTCCTCCACGCCATCTCAAAAACCCCTCAAACTGAATGCCCCTCCCTTCTCCTTCCTGTGTGCCTCTCTATCTACCCTCCTGACTTCTTCCTCTCTGCAGTTTTTTTCTATGTTCACTTTCTGTCATTTGGTTGCTTGTTCTGCTTTTTGACCTATGGTTAACTTTACTTAATCCCATTTACAATCAGCAGAAAGCTCTTGGACTAAAGTTGTGTGCTAGGACTGAGCCACACCACAACTAGAAAGAGGTGCTCCCAGTAAGTTACGAAATCTCAGGGTTCACAGTGTATTCAAATGTCCCTCAACAAGCGCGAGTGTTTTGCCTACAAGTATGTATATGAATCTCATCCATACAGTACTGTGGAGGCCAGAAGAAGGTGTCACATGCCCTGGAACTGGAGTTATAGCCACTGTATGGGTGTTGGGAACTGAACCTCAGTCTTCTGCAAGAGCAGCCTCTGAATCTTCTCTCCAATTTTTAAAAAGTAGAGTAGTTTCTTAATCCTGTAATATCTCTAAAACTGCACAATTATCTATTACATTTTGAAGGAAAAATTTCATCAACGTAGTGGCACATAGGAAGAAAACCACACAATTATTACATGCCCAAAGCATTTTATATATAACTGCATAATACCCTCTCATAACTCCATTCCAGTAAAATCACGGGCCCTAAAGAAACCTCATTTGTGTCCCCTCTAGCCATTACCCATCAGGGCACCTCTACTTGCCTTTTTATCACCATTGTGGCCCTGTTGGAGTAGTTGTGGCACTGTGGGTATGGGCTTTAAGACCCCCATCCTAGCTGCCTGGAAGCCAGTGTTCTGCCAGCAGCCTTCAAATGAAGATGTAGGACTCTCAGCTCCTGCTGCACCATGCCTGGCTAGATGCTGCCATGTTCCCACCTTGATGATAATAGTCTGAACAACTAAATCTATAAGCCAGCTCCAATTAGACATTGTCCTTATAAGAGTTGCCTTGGTCATGGTGTCTGTTCACAGCAGTAAAACCCTAACTAAGACAGCTATGTTTCCTGTGCAGTTATAATTCTCTAGAGCGCATAAGTCTCCATGTGAGATTGCTGGGACAGAAGACAGGTACATTTTGAATAAGCTTTGATAAACATTACTAAACAATTCCTGAAGTGGCACTCTTAGTTTAAAATCAACTTTTTCAGAGAGAACAGTCACTCAACATCCTCTGGCATTATTAGTCTTATTTTATCTTAAAACCATATAAGTTATGTGCATATCCTTATGACTGTGTGAGGGTATGTGTAGGTATCCATGGGAATGTCAGATCCTTTGGAGCTGAGGTTAGAGGCAGTTGTGAACTATCCCAAATAGGTACTGGGACTTGAACTCAGTTCTTCTGCAAGAGGAGCAAGCCTCTTAAGTTCTGAGCCATCCCTCCAGCCCCTTATGGTACTTTTTCTAGAGGCAATTTCTGTCTCCCATAAAAATGAGCACGTTTGTTTTGATTGTTTGTTTATGATTTGTTTTGATTTTTTAACGTTTGCAGCCTCAATATGCATTGAGTCATATAGACCTGAAGAAGATGATTTTACCTGCTTGATCCCAACAGAAGACAGTATGAAACTCAGAATAGAGTACTCTGAGAATTTTAACTGTTCTTGTTTGTCTCCCAGGGAAGGGAAACAGAACAGGGAGATGACTCTCGGCTGTATTTATTAGGCAGGTCTGGACAGATGTGTGTGGTCTTCATTTGCATATCCCAATTGACTAAACAAGGGTGAGCCACTTCATTAGCAAGGAAGCCTAGCTACATGAGTTTTCAAGTCTTCGATTTCTTTTCCCTCTTATTATTGATCTGTCTCTGAGTTTTAGGAAACGTGTTCTGTTTTAGATGCCAATCATTGTCGCATGCCTGCTGCCAACTGTGCACATATGTGTGGCTTATCTCTGGCAATTCTGAAAGCACTTGTGGAAAGTGTGATTTTTATGGAAGGCCCTGGATTTCAATAGAAAGTCGTTTTGTTAATGTTTCCCTTTATACTCAGTGTTTTACATCTTGCTGAAGAAATATTTATGGCTCTGCTCCCTTGTTGTTTTCTACTGGCTCACTTTTCTGCTCCCCCCGTTTGCGCTTAAAACTCCCATACCGAGTTTTGTGCATGGTATTGCATAGGAATCCAGTTCAACTTTTCTTTGTGCCTGTATGTTTAACTCTTCTGCAGAATGGTTGACTGCATTCACTACTGGAGAGTCGTTATGTATGCTCTAGAACTTTAGGTAAATCAAGTTCCAAGCTGGATTATTTGCACCTGGATTCTTCTACCTAGTAGTTTCTGAAATTCACCAGGATTGCTGCAGTCCGGAGGTCACACCTCTTCACTATTGCTAGGTGGAACTCTGCTGTGTTAATATGTCACATTTATTTATACATTTTGTTACCAGTGGATATTTGAAATGCATCTTGTCTCTGCTTAATATGAATAAATCCACTGACAACATTTTAATGCAGGTTTTTGTGTGGACTTCTACTTTGTTTTCTGTTGGTCCTCATTCCTGATCTCAGATGAAGAGATGTTTCATTTTATAGGGGACTTTATGTATCACTCTGTTTTATAGACTAACATCACCATAGTCTTGATCCCAGTGCAGGAGCCTCAAGTGCTAGTTCAGTAGCACCTGCCATTTCCCAAATACAGTTCATGAAGTCACAACGTCACAAGAGAATGTTTGCTCGTCTCAAGGTCAACAGTATTTTATTCCACATTTATAAATGTTCTATTTATATTTACGATGTGTTTTGAATTAAATATTGGATACTGCATGGGATATGTATTGAAAATTAAATCTGTCATTTTCTTTCTTCATGCAGCAACGGAAGGGATGCCTACAGACTTCTACTTCTGGACCCTCAGGTCTGTTCCATTTTTTTTATCCATTTAAGTTCAGAGTTGATGGAATGCTCTTTCTTACGCTCATTTTGGGGTAAGATTGGAACCCAGTATTCTAGATCTTTCATAAACACCTATCTGATGATTTGCTACCTAGGCTCTCTGCACTTCTGTTTAAATGCGATCAACCTATCTAAGTCCAACAATCACCACTTATCAAAGAAGTATCTTTCTGCAACCGATGTAGAGCAGTCAGAGATGTACAATTGGTCAAAACGTAAAGCGAAGTGACAGGGGGAGCCTGTCACAGCTGATACATACACAATGCAAGCCCAACAGTTCAGGGAACATCTCAGAAAATGATGGGGAGATTATAAGAGCCAGAGCACCAGGATGTTGGCTCCGAGATAGTGTCTTTTAGACATACAGGGAAGCTGCACCCTTGGAATCTCAACAACACGGTGAACAATAAACAAGACCCGCACAATGACAATGTCAGCTGACATGTCAATGTGGATGTAAGAAATCTCACAAGGTCTCACCCACAGATGAACAGCTATAGGCAATCAATGGCTGTTTATGGCAGTTGGAAGAGGGAGAACCAGTCTCTTTCAGGGACAAGAACCTTGACAAGATTATTCAATCTCAAGCAGTCAGCCCTAAACACATGTGAAAATGAGCAATACTAAATGTACTGACATATTGTCTTTTCAGGGTTTCTATTACTGTGAAGAGACACTATGACAACAGCAACTCTTATAAAGGAAAACATTTATTTGGCGGCTGGCTTACAGTACAGAGATTTAGTCCATTGTCATCATGGCAGGAAGCATGGTAGCATGCAGGTAGATGTGAAGCTGAAGAAGTAGCTAAGAGTCCACATCCAAAGGCAGTGGGAAGAGAGCATGATACTGGGCCTGGTTTGAGCATTTGGAACTTTCAAAGCCATCCCCAGTGACACACTTCCTCTAACAAGGCCACACCTATTCTAACAAGAACATATCTCCTAATAGTGCCAATCCCTATGAGCTTTGGGGGGTCATTTGTATGTCTATCTACATAACAAAGTAAAAAGAAGTCATTAATTTGAAAGGGAGTAGGAGGGATAAAAGGAGTTGAAATAATGTAAGTACGTATTCATGTATGCACTTCTTAAAAAACAAATGAACTAAAAAAAAATGGATCTACCTACTTATCTATGACCTTTCTATTTGTTCTTGGGGCAGGAATCAAACCAAGATCCTTTAATCATGCAAGGCACACTACCACTCTGCTATACTGCATTTGAAATCATGCAAGGCACACTACCACTCTGCTGTACTGCATTTGAATTTTAGACTTCAATTCATTTCCGTGCATATGGAAGACTCCAGGGGAAGAGTAGCTGGGAATGCACTAAGGAGAGCAGAAGCAACCATGAGAGGCTACGTTCTAACACGGCTGAGTTTCTCGTCCATGAAATAGTCTCTGTCTTTTATCTGTCTTTTCATTCAAGACCAGAGAGTAGTATCTGGTCCAAGGCAAGGTTTTAAATTACAACCATTCTCCTGTGCTAGTGAGGGAGGAATATGGCTTGCTAAGTCTCCAGGACTCACACAGCACAAATGGAGAACCACCTCCCACAAGTTTTTTTTTTTTTTTTTTGACATCCACATGAGTGGCATGACACTTCCCACGTTTACACATATTTTTAAAAAAATATGAACCATCTCTTCTGTCTTGCTACCTGTATGTGTAGATGGGTCAGGTCTCTACACCACGGCTGTACCTGCAAGCCTTTCCATTCAAGTATGAGTTTCCTGAAATAACAACTCTGAGACTCAAATACCTAGGTCATAGGCCTAGGCTCATTCCCTTACTAGCTTATAACTTAAACTCCCTTTCTGCCACATGGCTATTTCCCTCTGCTCAGCTTCCATGCACCTGTCTTCCTTCATGTCCTGGGCCGAATCCTCCCATGCCTGTTCTCTCCCAGAATCCTTCCTGCATCTTTGATGTCTCATCTTCTATTCTACCCTTTCCTATAGGTCATAGTTTTTCAACAGGTGATGGAACCATACAATACACAAGATATTCTCTCTACACACAGGTGTCTTGCAATGCTCCAGAGATGGCTTCCAACTTATCCAGGGTTGAGGACCAGAAAGCATGTTCAGGCCATTGAGACATTAGACTGTGATAATAACAGTATTTGTGTTCTTCGTACAGTGCATACAGGGTGATGAGAGTTTCCTAAGTTAATCAAGGAGAATATAGATAGACCATTTGCAAGGTAGTGACTAGATTTCAAATATCAGACACATAAAAAAGTCTTCATTTCTCATTATTTATTAGATTTTCTAAATCTGTCTGGACACTGAATATTCTATAACTAAATACAAAGAAAATAAATGGTCTCATGCTTTTTCAATGTGAGATGCTCTTAATTCTAGTTGGTCATTTATAAATTAAGTGTAAACATCAGGGCAATTTTACCATAGTTCGTTTTCTTTTGCAATAGCAGAAAACAGCTTTCAGGTAGGTGCTGTAGCCCTGAGACTTGGGTTTTTATTTATTTGAGGAGAGGTTGACAGACCTTGATTTTTCTATGCCCTTAGTGTAAAATATAGATGAATAGAAGGGAGAGATAGATTAACTGAGGAGAACAAGATTCTAAAACCAAATGGGGAAACAAGACAGAAAGAGAAAAATGCTGGTATTGATGGGTATTTACAGTGGGCAATGTTTATGAGGGAAAAATACACCTAGGATATAACACAGTATACGGATCTCCTTGTTCTTCTATCAAAGGATGTTGTTGACTTAATGACATTCTCAGCAAAGATACCTGTTGGCTCAGAATCAAGCTGGTTTTCTATCTGTACTGTCATGAAGACTTTCAAAGTTCACATTAGGCCTCCTTTAGCCCTGACCATTTGCAGTGGGGAGCCTTTGGGTCTACTTTCTTTGAGCAGTGTGATGGCTAATCCAGACTGTGAACTTGATGGTAGAATAACCATAGCAACAAATCTCTGGACATATGAGGAATTTTATAAACTAGGTTAACAAGATAGGATGACCCAGTGTAAATGTGGGAGACTCCATTCCCTAGGCTTGTGCCCTTGATACAAAAGGAAAGAATGAGCTGAACACCAGGAGCCACCATCCCCTGCTTCCTGACTGCAGATGAAGGGTGACCTGCTTCCCACCTGTGAGCCCTTCCTCTGTGGTCATTCTCTTAACTGTAAGCTAGAATAGGCCTGCCCCATGTAAATTGCTTTGGTCAGATTTTATCTCAGCTACGAGGAAACTCATAGCACAGACAGTTTTTAAGTGCCACCATCTGGGGTTATCTTACAAAGACAAATACATGACATTAGTGACAGCTGTTGACATGCATCCTCAGCCTGGCAGAGGATGGAGAGCACTAAGCTAGAGGAACCTTCAGCTAGGGCAGACCCCACATTCTAGCTAAGAACATTAGATTTATACCCCAGCAGAAGTTACGACTTAACATTTGAAAACATTATTATATGAAGAACATTGCTTTTTAACAGATCATTTGGACTTTATTACAGAATGTATGTACTTAAACCTAAAAGTTAGATATGTCCTGGGATTCTTATGAAACATTATTTAAGTGTCAATAGGACCAGAGCAAACAAAGTGGTAAGGGCTGGACAGCTCAGACAGCACATCTCTGCACTGTAAGTCCATAATCGCCCACAATGCGGATCTACATCCAATGTAGGGTGTGGAGTCAGGAAGAAGGCTGGCTTGATATTGTATGTGTAAATGGTGTGTCCTCTGTATTTAGAGCCTCTAGCACTTTCCATGGTGCCACGTAAAACAGTGTGAGGTAAACATCAGATACTGTCACCATAATTAACGACCCATTGGCACCTTCATTGGAGTCTATATGAGCTTCCCTACCAGAAAGAATGCCAGCCAGGATTCATTGCCAGGAAAAATCCTGACTCTCATCGAGCACAGGACACTTTCTTCTCTTATGTTAAAAGAGCAACATAAATCTTGTTTATCTTTTGACTCTCACTGCCAATGAGTCTTAAAATCCAGCTTTAAGGCTCAATCTCAGATCTAGTTTTAGAAAGCATGTTTATTTTCACTCTTGCTCTTTTTCCATATTTTTCCTTCCATGGGCTGGCTTTCTTTTTCTTTAATGTATTAAAGACATAAAGTTAGTACTGATGGGCTCCAGCGCCTAACTCTGAAGCAAGGGCCTGCTGTGGTACTCGTGAAACAGGGTGGTAAGGAATTGATTGATTGAGTCTATCATTGTTCTTCCACAAGCAGAGGCGTAAATAGGCCAAAGTCTTTTATGAGAAAGACAAACGGAAAACCTTTACACGTTGCTTGACCGAATAGACCATAACACATAGGGAACGTGCATGGAAAAGAGTCACAGTTTATTGATAACTGCATAGAGATGTCACATGAATGAGAAAGAGTCACCATTAGAAATCTACAAAATAACTCCATGGGACTGGGTGTCGTGGTACAGGCTTCCACAGGTGGACATCTCAGGGTTACATAGCAAGACAGCAAATGAACAAAAGTAGTTCACAAAATTGCCACATCTCTCTCTCTCTCTCTCTCTCTCTCTCTCACACACACACACACACACACACACACACACACACACACCCCTCAGTTGAGTCACAATATTGTGGTCAGGTCCACGTATTTGTTGTTTCAAGTTTATTATAGTACCAGGACAAGAAGGGAATTTTTTTTTAATTTATAGATTTTTTTTTGTTTACAGAAAATATATATTTTTTAATTTGTTAATTTTATTTTATTTTTAATTCTGTATTCATGTGTGGGTATGATTACATGGGTACAAGTGGCGGTGGAGGCAGACAAAGGCATCAGATCCCTTGGAACTGCATGACAGGAGTCTGGGAACCTCCTGAGGGGAATTTTAGCTTCTTTCTGAGAAGATCTGAGCTGTTAACCACTGTGTCTTCACTTAGGTCCCAGCAAATGCTACTTTTCGATAGAGATAGTTTAGATTGATTTGAACAGATTTTGGGAAAAACATCTATATCTAATGCCAACATGGTACAGCATAAGCTAGGAGTGTTGGCCAGAGCCCTATAAAAGAAAAAGAAAAATACTATACAAGTCCAAAGCCTGGATGGTCATAGTGAAATTCTTTCTTACAGATGATTTGAAGGGGAACCTCTAGAGCTAGGAAGTGTCAAATAACTACTAATGGAAGTTAACACTTTATCACAGACCATATTATTTTTTGATGGAATCCTTTCTAACAAGAAAACAAGGTGGGAGTTTACTAACAAATTCAGTGGTGCTCAGATGTCCTCTGTGGAAAGAGTTCAAAGAATCACATTGCACTAAAGCTCTTCAGTGCTACTGGCTGTGCTAAGCGAACATTCTGTATAATTAGTTACCTTAATTCAAGTTCAACTTCAATTAATTGGATTCAAATTTCAGGAAGTTCACAAATTTTATTTAAAAGTCACTTACAAATAATATCTAATTTTGGCAATCAGTAATTAGCTTTCAGCAAAGAATTAGTGTTCTCTGAGAACAGGGGAGGTGAATTAAATGAATTCGGTAGTGACGGGAAGGTATTCTGGTCTCTTCCCACAAGCCTGACTCATGAGGCTCTGCTCTTGAGAATCCAGACTGAGAAGTTGGAGGTTTCTTCCTCGGGGAATATGCTAAGGACTGTGCAGGCAAATGAAGCCAGAGGATAGCACAGGGCCTGCTGAACCCAAGAGAACACTGCAAGCACCCTGCCAGAGAGGTCTGATGGATGCTAGGTGTTCAAAACCCTGAGAAAGAGATTCATCAACGGGCACATCAAGCACTCACATGAAGCTATTGCTCTGTTCGTAAATGTACACACTCAGAGTGATCACAAAGACCCCAGCCAGGATAGTCAGTGAAGGGCTGAGGAGCTGTGCGTGAAACATGAATTTTCAGAAAAGAGACAGCAGGGACAACCTCTGCGAAGTCAAGCCTGGGCTGAGAATATCTTTGCCACAAGAAAAGATTAAGTCTGATGCTGGAGATGGAGGCTGGAGAGATTGCTCAGTAATCAAGAGTAATTGATCTAACACCTTCTGACGTCCACCGGCACCTGTTCTCACATGTGTGTGCACATGAGCACACACACACACACACACACACACACACACTAATGCTAAATCAATCTTAAAAATTAGTAAGTTGGAACTGAAGTTCAGTTGGTTGGGTACTTGAAACCCTTCACCCTGAGCCTTGCATAAATCAGTTGTCATGTCTTACCTCTGTAATGCCATCCCTCAGGTAGAGGGAGAGTCACCAAGATCAGGAGCTCAAGGTTATCAGCTGACAGCAAGCCTAGGAGAGCTAAGAACCTGTCTCAATAAACAAACAAACAAACAAACAAGCAAACAAACAATAAAACCCAACCACCAAGCTGATCAATCAACAGTCTACACAGCACTCCATGGCAAAGTGTTGCTTAAGGACACCAGGCAGTACTGGACCAGACTATTTTATCAGAAATCAAAGAAGCAGCCTGAAAGAAAGATAAACCACATTCCTTCCCACAAGAAACACAACGTTGAGACGTGTACTTAGAATACTCGTGCTCACAACAGTCTGATACGACTATAGTTGAATCCATGACAATAACAGGCTGGTGGATTTTTTTTTTCAGTTTTTTTGAGACAAGTTTTTTCCCTATTACAGAGTACTGACAGTCCTGGGCACTCTTTATAGATCAGGCTGGCCTTGAACTCACTCTTTGCTGTTCCAGTGCTGGGATTAAAGATGTGCTTTGTAATGTCATTCTCTATAAAACAGTTCACAAGGAGGCTCTATTTTATTGTGTGTCTCTCTCAACATTAGCCTGTGTTGCACTGTTCTAAGTATGTTTGGTAATTAGATGAGGCTTTCGTTTTGTATTGCTTGTTTTGATGTATTTGTCCCAGGTGTTCTTGAGACCTCAAGCTCCACACAGAACACTGGCCTTGATTCCTAAATTCCTATTTAACAGATTGTCACTGTATGCCATTCTGACTGACAAATATTGACTTGTCCTGCCCTCTACTAGAATACAATGTTAACACCCTGTGGTTATGACTAAATGTTTCTGCTTCAACTAAACAGGGTTTGTGCATGTTTAGTTGGAATCAGTGCCAGCCTACATGGTAATATTTGATATGAAGCCAATCTGCCCAAGGGATTTCTAGCTTTCCAAAAAAGGGTGAGCATTTGGCACTAATTTGTACCTAGTTGCTAGTGATTGATATATTTATCTGAGTGAAGTAGGATCAATAAAAAATTATCAATGTTAAACTGCTCACAGTTGCACCTATAAGACTAAAGTGTTTCTCACTATACAGAATTTTAAAAACTTATACACAGTAATTTAGCACAGAGAACTCCCATTTTTCCATTACTATGTGCCAAAAGATTAGCATATAACTCCACACTTATAATTTCTCACTGTTACAGATTTTGTATTGCTCAAATCTTTTTGAGAGACATCTGTTTGTGTTGGTCTCATTATTATAGATTAAAAGTCAATTATCCCCCAGAAAGGAAAAGCATATATCTTTACAGATACAAAACACAGAATTACTGAATGTATGCTGACACCAGGAAGATGTAAAATAATCTCTGAGAAGCCAGACATGTTAAAATAAAACACCATTCTCTAGATCACTGAGTTTCAACTTGTGGGTCTCGGCTTCTTTAGGTGTCACATATTAGATATCATGTATATCAGATATTTACATTACAATTCATATCAGTTGCAAAATTAGTTATGGTGTAACAGTGAAGTAAGTTTGATTGGGGTCATCATAACATGAGGAGCTATGTTAAGGGGTTGAAGCATTAGGAAGGTTGAGAAACCAATGTTCTCTGTGAATCTCAGTGCTTCAATACTATCATGCTAAGAAAATAATCCTGCATACATAACTGAAAATGGTTCCTTAAAAAAAAAAAAGGCCCTTCCGGCTGGCCCACTGCAACACCGGGGTCCCTGGCCCGGGGGAGTCTCCAGACACCAGCAAGGACCCACACAGGATCCGCCTAGGGATCCTAAGACCTCTGATGAGTGGGACACAGCACCTGCTCCAATCCAATCGTGTGGAACCTGAGACTGCATTAATAAAGGAAGCAGATAACCCAGCCTGATACGGGGCTCAAGTCCCTTCCGGTCCACTGCAGCACCAGGGTTCCTGGCCCGGGGAGTCTCTGGACACCCGCAAGGACCCACAAAGGATCCGCCACGGGATCCTAAGTCCTCTGGTGAGTCTGCCAGGAGGCAGGTTCAAACACCAGATATCTGGGCACCTTCCCTGCAAGAGGAGAGCTTCCATGCAGAGAGTACTCTGACCACTGAAACTAAGGATAGAGCTAGTCTCCCAGGTCTGCTGATAGAGGCTAACATAATCACCTGAGGAACAAGCTCTAACCAGAGACAACTATAACAACTAGCTCCAGAGAATACAAGATGGCAAAAGGCAAACCTAAGAATCCTACTAACAGAAATCAAGACCGCTCACCATCATCAGAACCCAGCACTCCCACGCCACCTAGTCCTGGGCACCCCAACACAACCGAAAAGCTAGACCCAGATTTAAAAGCATATCTCATGATGATGGTAGAGGACATCAAGAAGGTCTTTAATAACTCACTTAAAGAAATACATGAGAACACCGCTAAGAGTTACAAGTCCTTAAAGAAAAACAGGAAAACACAACCAAACAGGTAGAAGTCCTTATAGAAAAACAGGAAAAAACATACAAACAGGTGATGGAAATGAACAAAACCACACTAGACCTAAAAAGGGAAGTAGACACAATAAAGAAAACCCAAAGTGAGGCAACGCTGGAGATAGAAACCCTAGGAAAGAAATCTGGAACCATAGACGTGAGCATCAGCAACAGAATACAAGAGATGGAAGAGAGAATCTCAGGTGCAGAAGATTCCAAAGAGAACATTGCCACAACAATCAAAGAAAATAAACAATGCAAAAAGATCATAACTCAAAACATCCAGGAAATCCAGGACACAATGAGAAGACCAAACCTACGGATAATAGGAGTCGATGAGAATGAAGACTCTCAACTCAAAGGAGCAGCAAATGTCTTCAACAAAAATATAGAAGAAAACTTCCCAAACCTAAAGAATGGCATGCCCATGAACATACAAGAAGCCTACAGAACTCCAAATAGACTGGACCAGAAAAGAAATTCCTCCCAACACATAATAATCAGAACAACAAATGCACTAAATGAAGAGTGAATATTAAAAGCAGTAAGGGAGAAAGGTCAAGTAACATATAAAGGCAGACCTATCAGAATTACACCAGACTTTTCACCAGAGACTATGAAAGCCAGAAGAGCCTGGACAGATGTTATACAGACACTAAGAGAACACAAATGCCAGCCCAGGCTACTATACCCGGCCAAACTCTCAATCACCATAGATGGAGAAACCAAAGTATTCCACGACAAAAACAAATTCATACATTATCTTTCCATGAATCCAGCCCTTCAAAGGGTAATAACAGAAAAGAAGCAATACAAGGACGGAAATCACGCCCTAGAACAAGCAAGAAAGTAATCCCTCAACAAACCAAAAAAGAAGACAGCTACAAGAACAGAATGCCAACTCTAACAACAAAAATAAAAGGAAGCAACAATTACTTTTCCTTAATATCTCTTAATATCAATTGACTCAATTCCCCAATAAAAAGACATAGACTAACAGACTGGCTACACAAACAGGACCCAACATTCTGCTGCTTACAGGAAACCCATCTCAGGGAAAAAGACAGACACTACCTCAGAGTGAAAGGCTGGAAAACAATTTTCCAAGCAAATGGTCTGAAGAAACTAGCTGGAGTAGCCATTCTAATATCGGATAAAATCGACTTCCAACCCAAAGTTATCAAAAAAGACAAGGAGGAACACTTCATACTCATCAAAGGTAAAATCCTCTAAGAGGAACTCTCAATTCTGAATATCTACACTCCAAATGCAAGGGCAGCCACATTCATTAAAGACACTTTAGTAAAGCTCAAAGCACACATTGTACCTCACACAATAATAGTGGGAGACTTCAACACACCACTTTCATCACTGGACAGATCGTGGAAACAGAAACTAAACAGGTCTTGCGCGCGCTCAACTGGCCAGGAAGAATGACGCTGCAACAGGATCCTTCTGCACACGTTTACTCAGTCCTGTTTCTTCTTGTTTATATCTCCCTTGTTTATATCTCCCCCGAACCCTGGGCCTCTCACTATTTTATACTCTCAGTTCCCATCCACGCACAGCAGGCCACGCCACCTCACCAGGCACGCAGCTTCAGCTAATCAGGGCAGCAGGGGCATATCTCCATCAAAATGGATTCACCTGTATCCTGGTACACCTGCGCAGCTTTCAAGATGTTTGTGGCTTATATGAGGAAGTCAGGTGCAAGTCATAGGACTTAGCTACAGTCCCTGGAGCCTTTGGGACTGCCACCACACCCGCTCCTCACAAACAGAAACACAGTGAAACTAACAGAAGTTATGAAACAAATGGATCTGACAGATATCTACAGAACATTTTATCCTAAAACAAAAGGATATACCTTCTTCTCAGCACCTCATGGGACCTTCTCCAAAATTGACCATATAATTGGTCACAAAACAGGCCTCAACAGATACAAAAATATTGAAATTGTCCGATGTATCCGATCAGACCACCATGGCCTAAGGCTGATCTTCAATAACAACATAAATAATGGAAAGCCAACATTCACGTGGAAACTGAACAACACTCTTCTCAATGATACCTTGGTCAAGGAAGGAATAAAGAAAGAAATTAAAGACTTTTTAGAGTTTAATGAGAATGAAGCAACAACATACCCAAACCTATGGAACACAATGAAAGCATTTCTAAGAGGGAAACTCATAGCTCTGAGTGCCTCCAAGAAGAAACAGGAGAGAGCACATACTAGCAGCTTGACAACACATCTAAAAGCTCTAGAAAAAAGGAAGCAAATTCACCCAGGAGGAGTAGACAGCAGGAAATAATCAAACTCAGGGATGAAATCAACCAAGTAGAAACAAGAACTATTCAAAGAATTAACCAAACGAGGAGTTGGTTCTTTGAGAAAATCAACAAGATAGATAAACCCTTAGCTAGATTCACTAGAGGGCACAGGGACAAAATCCTAATTAACAAAATCAGAAATGAAAAGGGAGACATAACAACAGATCCTGAAGATATCCAAAACACCATCAGATCCTTCTACAAAAGGCTATACTCAACAAAACTGGAAAACCTGGACGAAATGGACAAATTTCTAAACAGATACCAGGTACCAAAGTTAAATCAGGATCAAGTTAACCATCTAAACAGTCCCATATCCCCTAAAGAAATAGAAGCAGTCATTAATAGTCTCCCAGCCAAAAAAAAGCCCAGGACCAGATGGGTTTAGTGCAGAGTTCTAGTAGACCTTCAAAGAAGATCTAATCCCAGTTCTGCACAAACTATTCCACAAAATAGAAGTAGAGGGAACTATACCCAACTCATTCTATGAAGCCACAATTACTCTGATACCTAAACTACAGAAAGATCCAACAAAGATAGAGAACTTCAGACCAATTTCCCTTATGAATATCGATACAAAAATCCTCAATAAAATTCCTGCTAACTGAATCCAAGAACACATTAAAGCAATCATCCATCCTGACTAAGTAGGTTTTATTCCAGGGATGCAGGGATGGTTTAATATACGAAAATCCATCAATGTAATCCATTATATAAACAAACTCAAGGACAAAAACCACATGATCATCTCGTTAGATGCAGAAAAAGCATTCGACAAGATCCAACACCCATTCATGATAAAAGTCTTGGAAAGATCAGGAATTGAAGGCCCATACCTAAACATGATAAAAGCAATCTACAGCAAACCAGTAGCCAACATCATAGTAAATGGTGAGAAGCTTGAAGCAATCCCACTAAAATCAGGGACTAGACAAGGCTGCCCACTTTCTCCGTACCTCTTCAACATAGTACTTGACGTCCTAGCCAGAGCAATTAGACAAAAGGAGATCAAGGGGATACAAATTGGAAAAGATGAAATCAAAAATATCACTTTTTGTAGATGATATGATAGTATATATATAAGTGACCCTAAAAATTCTACCAGAGAACTCCTAAACCTGATAAACAGCTTCGGTGAAGTAGCTGGATATAAAATTAACTCAAACAAGTCAATGGCCTTTCTCTACACAAAGAATAAACAGGCTGAGAAAGAAATTAGGGAAACAACACCCTTCTCAATAGTCACAAATAATATAAAATATCTTGGCGTGACTCTAACTAAGGAAGTGAAAGATCTGTATGATAATAACTTCAAGTCCCTGAAGAAAGAAATTAAGGAAGATCTCAGAAGATGGAAAGATCTCCCATGCTCATAGATTGGCAGGATCAACATTGTAAAAATGGCTACCTTGCCAAAAGCAATCTACAGATTCAATGCAATCCCCATTAAAATTCCAACTCAATTCTTCAACGAATTAGAAAGAGCAATCTGCAAATTCATCTAGAATAACAAAAAAACCTAGGATAGCAAAAGCTCATCTCAAGGATAAAAGTACCTCTGGTGGAATCACCATGCCTGACCTACAGAGCAATTGTTATAAAAACTGCATGGTACTGGTATAGTGACAGACAAGTAGACCAATGGAATAGAATTGAAGACCCAGAAATGAACCCATACACCTATGGTCACTTGATCTTCGACAAGGGAGCTAAAACCATCCAGTGGAAGAAAGACAGCATTTTCAACAAATGGTGCTGGCACAACTGGTTGTTATTATGTAGAAGAATGCGAATCGACCCATTCCTCTCTCCTTGTACTAAGGTCAAATCTAAGTGGATCAAGGAACTTCACATAAAACCAGAGACACGGAAACTCATAGACGAGAAAGTGGGGAAAAGCCTCGAAGATATGGGCACAGGGAAAAAATTTCTGAATAGAACAGCAATGGCCTGTGCTGTAAGATCGAGGATTGACAAATGGGACCTCATGAAACTGCAAAGCTTCTGCAAGGCAAAAGACACCGTCAATAAGACAAAAAGACCACCAACAGATTGGGAAAGAATCTTTACCTATCTTAAATCAGATAGGGGACTAATATCCAATATATATAAAGAACTCAAGAGTGTGGACTCCAGAAAATCAAATAACCCCCTTAAAAGATGGGGCTCAAAGCTGAACAAAGAATTCTCACCTGAGGAATACCGAAAGGCTGAGAAGCACCTGAGAAAATGTTCAACATCCTTAATCATCAGGGAAATGCAAATCAAAACAACCCTGAGATTCCATCTCACACCAGTCAGAATGACTAAGATCAAAAATTCAGGTGACAGCAGATGCTGGCAAGGATGTGGAGAAAGAGGAACACTCCTCCATTGTTGGTGGGATTGCAAGCTTGTACAACCACTCTGGAAATCAGTCTGGCGGTTCCTCGGAAAATTGGACATAGTACTACCGGAGGATCCCGCAATACCTCTCCTGGGCATATATCCAGAAGATGTCCCAACCGGTAAGAAGGACACATGCTCCACTATGTTCATAGCAGCCTTATTTATAATAGCCAGAAGCTGGAAAGAACCCAGATGCCCCTCAACAGAGGAATGGATACAAAAAATGTGTTACATTTACACAATGGAGTACTACTCAGCTATTAAAAAGAATGAATTTATGAAATTCCTAGGCAAATGGTTGGAACTGGAGGGCATCATCCTGAGTGAGGTAACCCAATCACAAAAGAACTCAAGTGAAATGTACTCACTGATAAGTGGATATTATCCCAGAAACTTAGTATAGCGAGATACAAGGTACAATATGCAAAACACATGAAACTGTAGAAGAACGAAGACCAAGGTGTGGACACTTTGTTCCTTCTTAGAATTGGAAACAATCACCCATGGAAGGAGTTACAGAGACAAAGTTTGGAGCTGAGACAAAAGGATGGACCATCTAGAGACTGTCATATCCAGTGATCCATCCCATAATTAGCCTCCAAACGATGACACCATTGCATACACTAGCAAGCCTTTGTTGCAAGGACCGTGATATAGCTCTCTCTTGTGAGACTAGGCCGGGGCCTAGCAAACACAGAAGTGGATGCTCACAGTCAACTATTGGATGGATCACAGGGCCCCCAATGGAGGAGCTAGAGAAAGTATCCAAGGAGCTAAAGAGATCTGCAACCCTATCAGTGGAACAACATTATGAACTAACCAGTACCCCAGAGCTCTTGACTCTAGCTGCATATGTATCAAAAGATGGCCTAGTGGGCCATCACTGGAAAGAGAGGCCCATTGGTCAGGCAAACTTTATATGCCCCAGTACAGGGGAATGCCAGGGCCAAAAAATGGGAATGGGTGGGTAGGAGGGTTGGGGGGGGGGGAGGGTGTGGGGGACTTTTGGGATAGCATTGGAAATGTAATTGAGGAAAATACGTAATAAATAAATAAATAAATAAATAAATAAATAAATAAATAAATAAAAGGAGTAACACGTTTTATTTTCTGTACTTACCATAATGTTAGAATTCAACATAAGAATTTGGTTGGAGTAAAGTACTTTTAGATGAACTATACGTAATATTGTCTGAGCTTAAAAGTGTCCAGCTCAGTTGACTTTAATGGCCAGTTCTTCTAACGCATAGGTGGCTTATGCTAAGGAAAATATTGATAATAAGATAGGAATAAAACTCTGTATTTTGTTTTTAAAACGTGTTGAGGTTCTCGTCGCATTTGTACATTTTCTGTGTGTACATGAGTGTGTACACACACACATGTGGGGGTCATGCATACCACTGTCAAAGGCAATTTGCACGAGGGGATTCTCTTTCCACTATTAGAGTCCTGGGACTGAACTCAGGTTGTCAGGCTTGGCATCATGCATCTTTTCCTGCTGAGCTAGCTGGCCAACTCTGTGTAATTTCCTTGTTGCAAAACACATCAGTTCTATAGAGCTACAAATGGGTTTATGGGCTTTGAGAAGTAATGGTCTCCATTACAATTTATAATGCATTCTGGGAAGTATTATAATTTTATTCTTCTGATGATCACCTTCCATGAGTAATAAATCACTTGCATGTATTGATAGAAGATGTTCCACAGGGCATGTTAAGATTCATCTTCTCATAACTTCAAAATGTTTTCAGATATGATGATTTTTATATTCATGCCAAACTTGAGATGCCACATACAAAGTGCCTCTGCATTGAAAGATGCTATGTGTGCCGAAAAAAGTGTCTATCAGTGTTCATGAGACTTCTGACTGCCAACTTAATGCAAAGTCATCTCATGGAGGTCTCTAAATTCATCTCTGCAAACACAGCAACCATCTGGGCTTCTCACTCATTCTTTGTGCTTATATAATGGGTGTTAACTGCTTACGTTGTTCTTCACTTATTTTTGCTATAATAATGGAAGACAAAGACATATATAACAATGTTGATAATGAATTAATGAAAATATTATTTTCCCTTAAGTAGCATTTTAGTTATCTATGAGGATTAAGGAACTACTTACATGGCATGGAATAAACTTTTAACTCATATACTAGAATGTAATGATTACTATTGCCATTTTTACTGATCCAGCCATAATTCCCATTCATTTGTGGAAATACCAGGCAGTGAATGAAAATACAAAGTTCCTGTAGCTGCCTGTGGGTATTCAAGCCTACTCAACGAAAATACCACCAAGGTACACCTTCTTAAAGGATTCTGACATTAAAAGCTATCAATATAAGTCTGTGGTTTAAGAACGATCAGGTTTAGGATTTTCAGACATCATATCGCACTGGTTTCACTCTACACGTGTAGAAGGCTATACTCACGATATAAAACATCGAATGCAGGGAAAAAATTATGTATTGTAAATGAGTCCACACCGTAGGAGGGGGTTTGTGCAGACAGGGCCTCACCTGTCCCTCTCCACTGAGCAACAGTGACCCTCACAAAGCAAATTTTGACAAATTTTAAAAATCAAGGATTCAACCAGCACTTTGTCATCAATTTCTATTACTTAAATGTCAACTACATAATAACATCTTTTGTAAAATTATTTTACTTTTTTTTGGACAAATCCATAAGATGCCACAGAAAAGAATGCATTGATAAATAATTTGTGTTAATTATCATCTCCTAATGATATTCTAATACCTCATTTAGTTTTATTCTCATTTGGATAACAGATTGAAAGTTTTATTCTGAAAAGGCAGAACTGCCGGGCGTGGTGGTGCACGCCTTTAATCCCAGCCCTTGGGATGCAGAGGCAGGTGGATTTCTGAGTTCGAGGCCAGCCTGGTCTACAGAGTGAGTTCCAGGACATCCAGGGCTATACAGAAAAACCCTGTCTCAGAAAACCAAAAACCATAAAAAAAAATAAAAGTCAGAACCATATAATGTAAACCTTAAAAGGAAAAAGGAAAAAGGAAAATGGTTTAAGTATTTACCTTGAGAACACAGTTAATTGAGCTCAAGCAATTGGAGGTAATTTTGTTTCTAGCATTCACTACTTAAACTTGACCAAGTACTTTTTCTTGGATTTGCCCCCACTGGATTGAGTGAGAATCTATTCTGAGGTTCCTACTCACCATGTTAAGTCAGCATTGAACATCTGGACAAATCCAGAGCTATCAGAAAGTTCCATACTTGCGCCTGCGCGCATACACACACACACATACACAGGCCTGTTTCAAACAAAACTTGTTTAATTAAAAAAATACATGTATGGGTATTTTGCCTGCTTATAGGTGCTGGCATTTTGTCTAGGCTCCACCCCACAGTTTCCTGGCAACAGCCAGCTGTGCCTGGCTCACTATAAGAGGGGCTACTCACCCCCTCCTCTCTCTCTTGCCTCCTTGCTCTGGCTCTGTTCCCTTACTCCTGCTCCCACTCTCTCCCCATTGACCTCTCCCCTCTCTTTCCCATGCTCATGGCCAGCCACTAGCTACTCCTCTGCCTTTCTCTGTCCCCCTCATCTGCCCTTCCCATGCCCTGAATGAACTCTATTCTATACTATACCATCCCTGAGACTGGTCCTTCAGGGGGAGTGGATGCCTCAGCGTGGGCCCCCTTCCCTCACACCTGACTATACATCCACCAAACATTGTCTCTCTCCCCTTATCTTTTTACATAACACAACAAAAGGACTATGTACCAACTGCCCCAGTGGGTGCCAGTAAAGGCATCAAGTCTCCTGAAATTGTAGCTACAGAGGGTTGTGAGCCACCATGTGGGTGTTGCTCCTGGAAGAGCAGCCTGTGCTCTTAACTGCTGAGTCATCTCTCTGGTCTATGGAATTTGTTTTTATAGATTACCCTTCCATTGCTCAACTCCTTTCCACATCCTACACGCTCTTTTCTGCTTTCATCTCCCCTGAATCTTATTCTTTCTCTTCTCCTCAGTACCTCTCTCTCCACTTCATGGTCTCCTGTCTAAAGAAATAGCCACTTCCTTGAGAATCTACTGTTTTATTTTATTTTCAGATATAAGATTAGAGATAAGATTAGAGTTCTGAAGAGATAAACTGATACTATTCAGGTTCCTTGTAGGAAAATGATTTACAGCAGATTCAGATAAATGCTTTAAAAACCATAGTGTTAAGGCTTGACAAAGCTGTGAATGAGCAGAAAGCCACCCTATGCATTAATAACTAGTGAAGAATTCAGGAGATTCTCAATAAAGACAGAAATGGCCAGGAGTACAAAAAACCTGCCTTTAATGTGATCCTGGAGAAAGGCTGGGTTTGCTGGGGACATGCTGAAATCACATACATCTCCATTTAAAAACTGCGGCTTTTGCTTTAGATGTGATTATTTCCCACTGTGGCCATAAATTAGGGGCAGTGACTATTAGATTTAATTACTTTCTATGGCTGCATGCAGCTGGGGAAATGGCAGCTCTCAGAAAAGGTGATTACAAAGGACCCCTCCACACAAAGATCATCCCCAGTGCATACCCTTCACAAGACGCAAGCATGGAGCCACAGAAGATACACAAGCTTTTTGGCTGAAAGTGACATGGACCGAATGCACAGAGCACAGAGACATGGCTGCTGGTTAGGAATTCTGTGCTTTCTTTGTGGAAATACACTTTGTGCTCCACTCCACAGCGACTGTCATTTGATATCTAATGAGCTAGAAAACAAACGGCCGGATTTCTCCCAGTTATACCACCACATAACAAATGTCCTTGACTCAGAACACACTGTTCTCTCAGCTCTTAGGTTGCTAGAGCCTTGTAGGGATTCATAAAAATGACCATAGACAATATTAATAATATGCTTGGAGCAATGAGGCTCTCTTTGCACATATATTATGCAAATGGGAGAAAACTCCACAGGGAAGCGTTGAAATGCTTGGCCTGCAAAGATGCAGTTAAATTAAGATAAAGGCGAATTAAGGACGGAATTGTGAACACTGCAAGCATTGTGGATGATCCTGCTTGTAAAATCACATTAGATGGACTTGGACTGGGGGAGGTTTGCTGACAGGTAAGTGCCTTCGTATCAGCTTCTCAAAATCACCCAGGTTGTCTGAACCTCAGTCCCAACCAACAAAACAAGTATGGCTCATATAACGTTAAATAAGCAGCCCTTGGTTTCAATGATGTATGGAAAGGCAAGAACCAAATTTATACTTACAAAATATACATTCAAATACTTACATCGAGTAAATGTATTTAATTGCCTTGTATGTATAAATGTGAATCCTTGGAGGCTTTGTCCTATGCGTTTAATAGCAAAAGCGAGATCCATCCACTCATGGGCCTTTCCCTGGCTGAGAGAGTGGGAAGGCAGGAACACAGCAGTCAATGGATGAGGCCCACACAGAAACCAAAGCATAAAGAAGAGACACGCAGGACCAGTAGGTTTGCCTCTTTCTTCTTGGATGGTGCTGGGTGCTCCTGTGTGAATCAGTTCCCCACCTGACCCAAAAGAGTTCTCAAGTGAGTGAACAGAGGTGAAGAGTGTCAGTAGAAGAAAGCTGGGGGAGGGGCCTAATCAACTCGTAGTACAGCCATACAGAAAAATACCACTGGGAACAACATTAATTTGCATATTTTTTACATGCGAAAATGATACAAGTTTTAATTACATTTACTTTCTGCTTTCAAGACAGTGGTTTTGGAATATTCACAAAAATCCAATTCGTCAAGGCACGGCAGGTTGCAACTACATAGTAATGTTTAGTGAATTAATTTTTCTGGCATAAAGTATTTTGTATGCCCATACCACATAGCAAAGAGTCTCTTACAGAACAACAGAATTCCCTTTTCTCCTTTGTAACTGTGAAGATGAATTCCCTATACCAATATAGATATTTGAGTATCAGGTTTAACAGAAAAAGTTAATGCCGCTATACTTTATGTCAAATTAAATGTTTCAAGAGGCTATAGAGATTGTTCAGTGGTTAGAAGCACATGCTGTTCTTGCAAAGAACCCAGGTGCCGTCCATTCCCCCAAATACACATAATTAAAATAAAAATAAATCTTTTAAAACTAGATATTTCAATGATTGCTGATATTGTATAGAAGATGCTAAATTAATTGTGTGGTACATCAAAGAAATACAAAGAAAATATCCCAAAATTCTACCCAAATTGTGCAAGAAACACAAATTGCATGAGCATAATACTATTGAAGTTAAATACTAGAAAATAAAAACACTCTGTTCACTTTAAGGTATGAGTTTGGAACATTCTAATATTCCCTAAAATTCCCTGCCTATAGACATTAATAAATTTACATTGGCCATCATTGCTCAGATATGTCAACTCCGTTTTAATGAATACATTGTCATTTAAAATCTGTTGATAATAGTTGAAAGACCCATGACAACACCTGTAATTAAAGTTAAAAGAATTGAAAATCTCCAAGATACTTAAATCTTATTTTTATTGATTGACTTATTAATTAATACATTTACTTGTTTATTTTAGTGTTCTTGTGAGTTCGTGAGTTTGTCTGGAGGAGAGATGGAATCTGTGCGTGTGTAAAGAGGCCAGTGGAGTCAGGATTGGGTGCCATCCTCAGGAACTGTTTACCTCATTCTTTCAAGACCAGTGTCTCTCACTGCCCAAGGGTTCCCAGTGCAGGGTAAGCCACAAAAGAACCCCAGAGACTGGCATCTCTTCACCTCCCATGGTGGGCTTCCCAACACTGGCCGCCATGATGACTAGAGTTTTTGTTTTTGTTTTGTTTTGTTTTAATATGGATTCTAGGGGCTTCAGGTTCATATGTTTACTAAGGCAAGCATTTACTGCGTGAGCAACCTCCTCAGGCACTGCTTAGTTAGGCTTTTATTTCTGTGAAGAGCCACCAGGACCACGGGCAACTCTTGTAAAGGAAAACATTTAATTAGAGCTGGCTTACAGGGACAGAGGCTTAGTCCATTATCATCATGGTGAGAAACATGGCCGTATTCAGGCAGGCATGATGCTGGAGAAGGATCTGAGAGCTCTACATCTTGATCCACAGGCAGTAGAAGGGGAATGTGTACCACACTAGGCAGAGCTTGAACATAGAAGAGACCTCAAAGCCCACCCCCACAGTGACACACTTCCTCCAGTAGGCCACACCCACTCCAATAAGACCACACTTCTTAGCAGTGCCACTCCCTAGGGGCCAATCATTCAAAGACAAGAGTCTATGGGAACCATTCCTATTCAAACCACCACAGGCCCCACACTCTAATTTCTATTATATTAATATCAATGTTATGAACTAATTTAGAACAACCACTACAGTTAAAACAGCTTTGGTAGTTGTGAGAATGACTCTGGCCTTGTCTCCAGGCCAACCATTCACATTTTCCTATATAAATGCATCATATTTAATATTTGTATTAATATCTAGTTCTCCAGAATTTCCCCAGGTTGGTAACAAATATTTTCACACAGCAGCAGGAAAGTTACTAATACATTTACCTTTCCTAGCTTATCCTGAAGTCTAAATTTCCTGCTACTCCTTCAAAGAAAATGCTCTAGGTTGGCTCCCCATTGATTATTACACAATATCTACAAACCTATGAATAAGCTGAGTTTGGACAATTAAAGAATGGTTTACTCTTACAAATTTGAAATAGACTCAGTTCATTGTATTAACAGATTTATAAAATTGCATTCAGAACTATCTCTAAGAAAGGGTTGCTAGACTTTCTTTAGCATGAAAAGTTTTTGTGAGCATGAAGAGGTAGCTACTTCTTGTTTGCAGAACACAAGTGCACACACTGACTACGATGAAGGCATCCTAATGGGCCGTCATACACAGAACCTTTTCTCTGGTGTTTTCTTACGTCATGTTGTATCTGACATGTGGTGTGAGAAAATCACTGAATTAGCCAATCAGTAGTAACAATGACTGGCAGGAAGCTGTAAGTCACATGACCCCACATGTGTAAGTTCATAAGGAAAGCTGTCATTTAATATATTGCATATCTAGCTTTTTCTAAAAATGGCTTGACACACTGCTAGACTAGACATAGGAATGCTTCAATCTGTTCCAGACTTTGGACTGTTAGCATACCCTGACTCTCGGGCAATATTGCATTTAATTATTGGTTTACATCATGGGATGATAAATCTTGTCCATGGTCAGATGGTAACTCCAGGCTTTCAGCCATACCACATGATCTCAGTCAGCAGCAACAGGTGTCGCTCACCTTCTGGTTGTTAAGGAGCTGAAGAGAAAAGGACAGTGGAGCAGAGAGTGGCTGCAGCCTGGTCTTGGTCCTTTCTCTCCTGTCCCGTGAAATGTAGAAAGTTGTGTATCAGAGTAGCTTCTGTTTAGTAGTTATGAGGTTTTTAAGGATAGAGATAAGTATGTAAATGTACTTATTCGTCCATTTATCAGATACTGGGTTTATTGAAATGAGCAGTGCACACGTCTTTGCATCTCATACGTCCACATGTTGCTGTACTCTGTCACATTTAGGAGGAAAACAAGACAACCAATAAAAGCCTATGTGAGTATGCAGTTAACTGTCACAAAATATCGACTTGAGCTTGAGTCTGGTGTTGGAGGACAGAGAGGAGGTCCTCAACAAACTGAAGAACTTTGCTTAGAAGAGCTTTGAATCGTTGCTCCTTGAAGTTCAGTGCACTAGTCTCCCACAGACAGAGTAGTCTTGACCAGAACTGTGTGTGATGGTTTGAATGTTTGAGCAGTGAGGAGAGAGGATGCAAGGTCTACCAGGCAAGGGGCCCCACCACGAACAGAATGTAATAATCAAAATCGATTATAGATTCTCCAAACCCAAACTGTACTTGTGTAAAGATACTACTTCTAACTGGTATCCGGCTATCAACTGAGCAAGTGGGACAGTGGGACACTGTCTATCTCCAGGTCTGAGATAGATTGATAGATGATTAATAGAGATGTTAGACATGGATGGCAGAGGTTTGACTTAGCTCTATAAAAGATAGATAACTGTAGATAATAGATTCACATATACAATAGAGAAAAGGGATGGTTGATGTGCAATAGACACACACACAATAAGTATATAGATAAGTAGGTATCTACTTATAGACATTTATGATATCTATAGATATTAGATAATATATAAACATCAGATAGCTGACAGGATACGGATTAATAGATGATTGATGAATGATAGATAACCATTGGATAAATACATAGATAGATGAAATAGAGATATGATTGTGGATTGGAAAGGGGATAGAGAATTTAATGCCAGATCAATTTCATTTTGAGAAAGGGGTATTTTAATATTATCTGGAAAATAGCTTCTCAAGGAGAAAATACCCCCCAAAGCAAAAATAAGAACAACAACGCTAAACAAACAAACCAGTTGCCCTTTAAGCGAGCCTTTAATTAACTACTGGAAAAATAAAATCAACAACCAGAAATCTACTAGAGAGGAAAGGAAGAAGCTGGTTTTAAGACTATACACCAGCTGTATAATCTTAAAACTAGAAAAAACATTTTCATCAGTTAGTAAAGCTGGAATTATCCAAAAACAGTTGTGTAGCTTGGCTTTCAGGAGTTAATGTAAATTACATTGTCGATGTTGACAATGATCAATCAATGTATTATTTTTATTCTGTCAACACTTGAGAAAAGCCCAAAACTAACTTACCCTTTGCAGGCAGTTGCTTCTTTTTTCCTTTTAAGGAGTTGAATTTGAAGAAAGTTGCTCTAATGTTAAATGCATGGGTCCCAAAGCAATGCATTCTTGCATAAAAATAAAAGAACCACTTGTTAGAATACTAATTCTATAAAAGCACTGACTCTTCAAACAAAGATGTGTTCCAGATGAGAATGGGAAGCACACACAGACAAGAGATTTATAAGAGAGAAATTGGGTTATAGCATCTTTATAGGCACAAACTCTAAAAACTTGGTATTTCTCTGTGATTTCTTTGAAGGGCAGAGGCAAAACTCAGTCTTTACTATTGCTATCTGTTTCAACATTGTTTCTTCAATTTTGGCTATTTTCAGTGGGACATAGAGAACCATTCACTCAGATGAAGAAGGGTCTTTTAGCTGTCTTGAAGCTCAATGGACATGGCCATTGAATCCCCAAGAAACACTAGTTCCATGTTCCAAGTCTTTTGTGTCCAGAATCGCAGTATATCATTCTTTCCAATGAGTGACTTGGCTTCATAAATATAAAATTTTATCCAACATATCACCCAGAAAAATACAACTGTATCATACAGGTTTGCACTCTTTTCTCTTCATGTTTACTGTTACTCCACTCCTTTACAATTTATTCAGGTCTCATCTCTATTAATCCAGCAAGCCCTACATAAAAGAAAGTCTCATTATTTCCATATAGAGAGGAAGAGGATAGGGGGAAGGAGAGGGAGAGGGGAAGGGGGAAGGGAGGGGGAGGGGGAGAGGGAGAGGGAAGGGGAAGGGGTGGGGAGAAGGAAGGGAAAGGGAGAGGGAAGGGGAAGGGGAGGGTGAGAGTGAGGAAGAGGAGATCTTGTTGTTATGGTGTCTGTTCCATGAAAGGCCAGCAAGGACTTACAGATTGCCTGTTGTGTCTTGTTTATTTGGGACAGGATCTGTATGCACGTTAGACATAGCCATCTTCATCATTTCACTTTGGAGAAGTTGCCTCTCTGTTGGGGGTGACAGAGTGAAAACAGGCAATGTCTGTGTCTGTGCTATGGATATCTAGAACACTAAGCCAGAAAAGGTCAAAATAGTTATCTTCACAATCTAAGAGAGAATGGCTAAGATATAGAACAATGGTAGACAGGCTTAGACCCCTCTTTCCTGCCCCCCCCCACCCCCGCCTTGTCCTTGGGGAAGATGGGCCTGTGAGATTTTTGTGCCATCATTCCAGATAAGTACATGTAAAATAAAGAAAGGGGATGCTCCTTTCTCATGGCAAATTTGGCCTTGTCCATTCTTCTGGCATAGTTGAAAGCATACATGTAATTCAACACTGAAGCAGGAACATTGCTCAGTAGCATGGCACAAGAGGTTCATGGCCATTTACATAGTTCTACCTTCCCAACTTTTAAGTATTATATTGGGCTGAATATTCATCTGCTTAATCTCCTTACCACATTCTCTTTATCTGTCTTTAAAAAACATTAAAATATAAAGGCTATACCAGTTTTATCTAGTGCCTATCAAATACCACAAAATTGAAAAATAATGAAACAAGACAAATGGCCACTGTGGATTATTCTATTATTTGTATTTATGATTAATATAATGTGTACCCCTGTGTATGCCTATGCATATATATTCATACATGCATGCATACTTATGAATTGCTGTGAATATGTTCTTAGAAGTGCATGCTTAAGTACTCTCTTACATGCATGAGCATCACAGGCCTAATGGCAGAGCTTAAAACACACCTAGGCTGTAGGTCAGGCCTGCTGCTCCTAGGTATCTGTCCATTATTGCAAACTTATAACTATGGCACCTTCAAGCTACTAAATTGACTTTATTACCCATTTTTAAATTTTGTAGATGTTTAAACTTGTAATATCAGTTCTTAAAACACAGTCTATGTAGCTATGTAAACAATTCTGTCTTTTATGTCTTTATTTTATAAACATTTTTATGTTTACAAAATTTTCAATATATCTGTATATTTAAATCCACATTTACCTCAGTGAACACACGGTGGAAATTGTCAGCACACTGTCTTCATCTTCTACACAATAAGAATGGACTGTAGTATCTTCAAGGGTGACTGCACAAAGATATGTGCTGGCAGAAGGACATTTCAAATGCTGTTTAACAGATTTTTGTTGTTGTTTGTTTTTTGTTTGTTTGTTTGTTTGTTTGTTTGCTGTGCAGGTGTTTTTCCAAGGACTATTAAATATTCTTGGTAGTTACATATTTGTCTCTTAAATTGATTTGAAGCTTATTTTGTATAAGAAATGATCAGATTATAGCTTCTCATGGTGAAAAGAATTCCAGTGGATGCAATCAGTGGTGTTTCCTGTTTTTCTTGGGTAGCCCCCCGATGATGGAGTCTGGTAGTTTTATAGCAAGGAAATAGATGAAAATGAACAAAGTGGATTATAAAGAATCAAGAATCTTAATCAATGATGTTGAGGGCAGACACTGCCTTGAACAATATTGGTAGCAATGCAGCTAGAGAGTAGAACTGTCTATCAGTTAAAAACTTACAGGGACAAGTCCCTTCCGCTCGACTCGAGACTCGAGCCCCGGGCTACCTTGCCAGCAGAGTCTTGCCCAACACCCGCAAGGGCCCACACGGGACTCCCCACGGGACCCTAAGACCTCTGGTGAGTGGACCACAGTGCCTGCCCCAATCCAATCGCGCGGAACTTGAGACTGAGGTACATAGGGAAGCAGGCTACCCGGGCCTGATCTGGGGCACAAGTCCCTTCCGCTCGACTCGAGACTCGAGCCCCGGGCTACCTTGCCAGCAGAGTCTTGCCCAACACCCGCAAGGGTCCACACAGGACTCCCCACGGGACCCTAAGACCTCTGGTGAGTGGATCACAGTGCCTGCCCCAATCCAATCGCGCGGAACTTGAGACTGCGGTACATAGGGAAGCAGGCTACCCGGGCTTGATCTGGGGCACAAACCCCTTCCACTCCACTAGAGCCCCGGGCTACCTTGCCAGCTGAGTCGCCTGACACCCGCAAGGGCCCACACAGGATTCCACACGAGATCCTAAGACCTATAGTGAGTGGAACACAACTTCTGCCAGGAGTCTGGTTCGAACACCAGATATCTGGGTACCTGCCTTGCAAGAAGAGAGCTTGCCTGCAGAGAATACTCTGCCCACTGAAACTAAGGAGAGTGCTACCCTCCAGGTCTGCTCATAGAGGCTAACAGAGTCACCTGAAGAACAAGCTCTTAACAGTGACAACTAAAACAGCTAGCTTCAGAGATTACCAGATGGCGAAAGGCAAACGTAAGAATCCTACTAACAGAAATCAAGACCACTCACCATCATCAGAACGCAGCACTCCCACCCCACCTAGTCCTGGGCACCCCAACACAACCGAAAATCTAGACCCAGATTTAAAAACATTTCTCATGATGATGATAGAGGACATCAAGAAGGACTTTCATAAGTCACTTAAAGATTTACAGGAGAGCACTGCTAAAGAGTTACAGGCTCTTAAAGAAAAGCAGGAAAACACAGCCAAACAGGTGATGGAAATGAACAAAACCATACTAGAACTAAAAGGGGAAGTAGACACAATAAAGAAAACCCAAAGCGAGGCAACGCTGGAGATAGAAACCCTAGGAAAGAGATCTGGAACCATAGATGCGAGCATCAGCAACAGAATACAAGAAATGGAAGAGAGAATCTCAGGTGCAGAAGATTCCATAGAGAACATCGACACAACAGTCAAAGAAAATACAAAATGCAAAAGGATCCTAACTCAAAACATCCAGGTAATCCAGGACACAATGAGAAGACCAAACCTACGGATAATAGGAATTGATGAGAATGAAGATTTTCAACTTAAAGGGCCAGCTAATATCTTCAACAAAATAATAGAAGAAAACTTCCCAAACATAAAAAAAGAGATGCCCATGATCATACAAGAAGCATACAGAACTCCAAATAGACTGGACCAGAAAAGAAATTCCTCCCGACACATAATAATCAGAACAACAAATGCACTAAATAAAGATAGAATATTAAAAGCAGTAAGGGAGAAAGGTCAAGTAACATATAAAGGAAGGCCTATCAGAATTACACCAGACTTTTCACCAGAGACTATGAAAGCCAGAAGAGCCTGGACAGATGTTATACAGACACTAAGAGAACACAAATGCCAGCCCAGGCTACTATACCCGGCCAAACTCTCAATTACCATAGATGGAGAAACCAAAGTATTCCACGACAAAACCAAGTTCACACAATATCTTTCCACGAATCCAGCCCTTCAAAGGATAATAACAGAAAAGAAGCAATACAAGGACGGAAATCACGCCCTAGAACAACCAAGAAAGTAATCATTCAACAAACCAAAAAGAAGACAGCCACAAGAACAGAATGCCAACTCTAACAACAAAAATAAAAGGGAGCAACAATTACTTTTCCTTAATATCTCTTAATATCAATGGACTCAATTCCCCAATAAAAAGACATAGACTAACAGACTGGCTACACAAACAGGACCCAACATTCTGCTGCTTACAGGAAACCCATCTCAGGGAAAAAGACAGACACTACCTCAGAGTGAAAGGCTGGAAAACAATTTTCCAAGCAAATGGACTGAAGAAACAAGCTGGAGTAGCCATTTTAATATCGGATAAAATCGACTTCCAACCCAAAGTTATCAAAAAAGACAAGGAGGGACACTTCATACTCATCAAAGGTAAAATCCTCCAAGAGGAACTCTCAATTCTGAATATCTACGCACCAAATGCAAGGGCAGCCACATTCATTAGAGACACTTTAGTAAAGCTCAAAGCATACATTGCACCTCACACAATAATAGTGGGAGACTTCAACACACCACTTTCTTCAAAGGACAGATCGTGGAAACAGAAACTAAACAGGGACACAGTGAAACTAACAGAAGTTATGAAACAAATGGACCTGACAGATATCTACAGAACATTTTATCCTAAAACAAAAGGATATACCTTCTTCTCAGCACCTCACGGGACCTTCTCCAAAATTGACCATATAATTGGTCACAAAACAGGCCTCAATAGATACAAAAATATTGAAATTGTCCCATGTATCCTATCAGACCACCATGGCCTAAGACTGATCTTCAATAACAACATAAATAATGGAAAGCCAACATTCACGTGGAAACTGAATAACACTCTTCTCAATGATACCTTGGTCAAGGAAGGAATAAAGAAAGAAATTAAAGACTTTTAGAGTTTAATGAAATGAAGCCACAACGTACCCAAACCTATGGGACACAATGAAAGCATTTCTAAGAGGGAAACTCATAGCGCTGAGTGCCTCCAAGAAGAAACGGGAGACAGCACATACTAGCAGCTTGACAACACATCTAAAAGCCCTAGAAAAAAAGGAAGCAAATTCACCCAAGAGGAGTAGACGGCAGGAAATAATCAAACTCAGGGGTGAAATCAACCAAGTGGAAACAAGAAGAACTATTCAAAGAATTAACCAAACGAGGAGTTGGTTCTTTGAGAAAATCAACAAGATAGATAAACCCTTAGCTAGACTCACTAAAGGGCACAGGGACAAAATCCTAATTAACAAAATCAGAAATGAAAAGGGAGTCATAACAACAGATCCTGAAGAAATCCAAAACACCATCAGATCCTTCTACAAAAGGCTATACTCAACAAAACTGGAAAACCTGGACGAAATGGACAAATTTCTGGACAGATACCAGGTACCAAAGTTGAATCAGGATCAAGTTGACCATCTAAACAGTCCCATATCACCTAAAGAAATAGAAGCAGTTATTAATAGTCTCCCAACCAAAAAAAGCCCAGGACCAGATGGGTTTAGTGCAGAGTTCTACCAGACCTTCAAAGAAGAATCTAATTCCAATTCTGCACAAACTATTTCACAAAATAGAAGTAGAAGGTACTCTACCCAACTCATTTTATGAAGCCACTATTACTCTGATACCTAAACCACAGAAAGACCCAACAAAGATAGAGAACTTCAGACCAATTTCTCTTATGAATATCGATGCAAAAATCCTCAATAAAATTCTCGCTAACCGAATCCAAGAACACATTAAAGCAATCATCCATCCTGACCAAGTAGGTTTTATTCCAGGGATGCAGGGATGGTTTAATATACGAAAATCCATCAATGTAATCCATTATATAAACAAACTCAAAGACAAAAACCACATGATCATCTCGTTAGATGCAGAAAAAGCATTTGACAAGATCCAACACCCATTCATGATAAAAGTCTTGGAAAGATCAGGAATTGAAGGCCCATACCTAAACATGATAAAAGCAATCTACAGCAAACCAGTAGCCAACATCAAAGTAAATGGAGAGAAGCTGGAAGCAATCCCACTAAAATCAGGGACTAGACAAGGCTGCCCACTTTCTCCCTACCTTTTCAACATAGTACTTGAAGTATTAGCCAGAGCAATTCGACAACAAAAGGAGATCAAGGGGATACAAATTGGAAAAGAGGAAGTCAAAATATCACTTTTTGCAGATGATATGATAGTATATATAAGTGACCCTAAAAATTCTACCAGAGAACTCCTAAACCTGATAAACAGCTTCGGTGAAGTAGCTGGATATAAAATTAACTCAAACAAGTCAATGGCCTTTCTCTATACAAAGAATAAACAGGCTGAGAAAGAAATTAGGGAAACAACACCCTTCTCAATAGTCACAAATAATATAAAATATCTTGGCGTGACTCTAACTAAGGAAGTGAAAGATCTGTATGATAAAAACTTCAAATCTCTGAAGAAAGAAATTAAGGAAGATCTCAGAAGATGGAAAGATCTCCCATGCTCATGGATTGGCAGGATCAACATTGTAAAAATGGCTATCTTGCCAAAAGCAATCTACAGATTCAATGCAATCCCCATCAAAATTCCAACTCAATTCTTCAACGAATTGGAAGGAGCAATTTGCAAATTTGTCTGGAATAACAAAAAACCTAGGATAGCAAAAAGTCTTCTCAAGGATAAAAGAACTTCTGGCGGAATCACCATGCCAGACCTAAAGCTTTACTACAGAGCAATTGTGATAAAAACTGCATGGTACTGGTATAGAGACAGACAAGTAGACCAATGGAATAGAATTGAAGACCCAGAAATGAACCCACACACCTATGGTCACTTGATCTTCGACAAGGGAGCTAAAAACATCCAGTGGAAGAAAGACAGCATTTTCAACAATTGGTGCTGGCACAACTGGTTGTTATCGTGTAGAAGAACGCGAATCGATCCATACTTATCTCCTTGTACTAAGGTCAAATCTAAGTGGATCAAGGAACTTCACATAAAACCAGAGACACTGAAACTTATAGAGGAGAAAGTGGGGAAAAGCCTTGAAGATATGGGCACAGGGGAAAAATTCCTGAACAGAACAGCAATGGCTTGTGCTGTAAGATCGAGAATTGACAAATGGGACCTAATGAAACTCCAAAGTTTCTGCAAGGCAAAAGACACCGTCAATAAGACAAAAAGACCACCAACAGATTGGGAAAGGATCTTTACCTATCCTAAATCAGATAGGGGACTAATATCCAACATATATAAAGAACTCAAGAAGGTGGACTTCAGAAAATCAAATAACCCCATTAAAAAATGGGGCTCAGAACTGAACAAAGAATTCTCACCTGAGGAATACCGAATGGCAGAGAAGCACTTGAAAAAATGTTCAACATCCTTAATCATCAGGGAAATGCAAATCAAAACAACCCTGAGATTCCACCTCACACCAGTCAGAATGGCTAAAGATCAAAAATTCAGGTGACAGCAGATGCTGGCGAGGATGTGGAGAAAGAGGAACACTCCTCCATTGTTGGTGGGAGTGCAGGCTTGTACAACCACTCTGGAAATCAGTCTGGCGGTTCCTCAGAAAACTGGACATAGTACTACCGGAGGATCCAGCAATACCTCTCCTGGGCATATATCCAGAAGATGCCCCAACAGGTAAGAAGGACACATGCTCCACTATGTTCATAGCAGCCTTATTTATAATAGCCAGAAGCTGGAAAGAACCTAGATGCCCCTCAACAGAGGAATGGATACAGAAAATGTGGTACATCTACACAATGGAGTACTACTCAGCTATTAAAAAGAATGAATTTATGAAATTCCTAGCCAAATGGATGGACCTGGAGGGCATCATCCTGAGTGAGGTAACACATTCACAAAGAAACTCACACAATATGTATTCACTGATAAGTGGATATTAGCCCCAAACCTAGGATACCCAAGATATAAGATATAATTTGCTAAACACATGAAACTCAAGAAGAATGAAGACTGAAGTGTGGACACTATGCCTCTCCTTAGATTTGGGAACAAAACACCCATGGAAGGAGTTACAGAGACGGAGTTTGGAGCTGAGATGAAAGGATGGACCATGTAGAGACTGCCATATCCAGGGATCCACCACATAATCAGCATCCAAACGCTGACACCATTGCATACACTAGCAAGATTTTATTGAAAGGACGCAGATGTAGCTGTCTCTTGTGAGACTATGCCGGGGCCCAGCAAACACAGAAGTGGATGCTCACAGTCAGCTAATGGATGGATCATAGGGCTCCCAATGGAGGAGCTAGAGAAAGTAGCCAAGGAGCTAAAGGGATCTGCAACCCTATAGGTGGAACAACATTATGAGCTAACCAGTACCCCGGAGCTCTTGACTCTAGCTGCATATATATCAAAAGATGGCCTAGTCGGCCATCACTGGAAAGAGAGGCCCATTGGACTTGCAAACTTTATATGCCCCAGTACAGGGGAACACCAGGGCCAAAAAGGGGGAGTGGGTGGGCAGGGGAGTGGGGGTGGGTGGATATGGGGGACTTTTGGTATAGCATTGGAAATGTAAATGAGTTAAATACCTAATAAAAAATGGAAAAATAAAAAAAAAAAGAGTAGGGCTGAAGAGACGGCTCAGCAGTTAATAGCACTGACTGCACGTCCAGAGGTCCAAAAAAAAAAAAAAAAAAAAAAAAACTTACAGGGCCTGGTGAGTGATGGTAAAACAGGGAGAAAGAGATGAAACACACCCAGGGTACCAGGTAATGTATTCTACTGAGGGTGAAAAATTAACAATGAAAAGGAAGAAGCGAGGAAAGCCTTTGACAGAATGATAGGTTGTGAGTTAAAGCTGTGTGAATAGAGAGACCACTGGGAACTGCATAGATATCAGGTCTCATGCGAGATGCACTGGGAAGCAGTAAATATAAACCACAACATGTTGGTAAATACCTGCAGAGAAAGACCTGACTCATGTGCAAAGCAGAAAGCACTGGAACCATGTGGTCTGTGTCAGCATCCTGGTAGTGACTGTGCTACCGATGTCTTACTTTCCTATTGCAAGGCAACTTACTAAAGAAAACATATCATTGGAGGCTTACTTACAGTTTCAGAAGTTGAGTTTATGGATCTCATGGTGGGAGCTTAGCAGCAGGCAGGCAGGCAGGCATGGTGCTGGAGCAGTGGCTGAGAGTTTACATCACATCTGCAAGTTGGAAGCAGAAAGGGGTGGGCTAGGCCTACTGTGGGCTTAGAAATCACAAAGTCTACCCTCCAGTGACATACTTCTTCCAACAAAACCATGCCTCCTAATTCTTCCTAAACAATTCTTCCAACTGGGAACAGAGTGTTCAAACAGGTGAAACTATTGGGGGTCATTAATACTTAAACTACCATACTCAGTGAACAGGTTTGTAATAAGAGAACAACACCTCTCATGATTTTCATGACACATGATATTGGACCAATTGGTGTGTCTTTCTAGGTCTGTCATTATTGCAATACATAGTTCTCTGTGTTCTAGGAATCATGTGTGTGGTGTCTTCAGCCATAAGATTTTACCATTAAGTTCTGCAAGACAGCCAAAAGCCATGGCAATAGCCTGTAATTGTTTGAGGTCTATGGTACCTCACTAGCCAACACATACACTACAATCATCTGGCCCTGGGCTTTTTTAGATTGGGAGGTTTTAAATGTCAATTTCTATTTCTTTAGGGGTTATGAGACTGTTTTGATCATTTACCTGATCGTGATTTAACTTTGGTTCATGGTATCTGTCTAGAAAAATCATCTATTTCATCTAGATTTTCCTGTTTTGTAGCGTATTGCAGTAGGTTCTGGTGATTTTTTTTTTGAATTTCCTTAGTTTCTGTTGTTATGTCTCCCCTTTCATTTCTGATTTTGTTAATTTGGCTACTATCCTTTGACCTTTCCTTAGTTTGGCTAAAGGTTTACCTATCTTGTTAATTTTCTCAAGACAAAACAACAACAACAACAATACCAGCTCTTAGTTTTGTTGATTCCTTGTATCATTTTCTTTCTAACACATTGATTTCAGCCCTGAGTTTGACTATTACCTGTCATCTCCTCCTCCTCTTGGGTGTGTTTGCTTCTTTTTGTTCTAGAGATTTCCTGTGTGCTGTTAAGATGCTTATATATGGTGATACACCAGAGGTTCTTTTATTGTTGAGAATAGTTTTTGCTATCCTAGGTTTTTTGTTATTACAGGTGAATTTGCAGATTGCCCTTTCTAACTCTGTGAAGAATTGAGTTGGAATTTTGATGGGGATTGCATTGAGTTTGTAGATTGCTTTTAGCAAGATAGTCATTTTGACTATATTAATCCTGCCAATCCATGAGCATGGGAGATCTTTCCATCTTCTGAGATCTTTGGGGATCCATCCCATAAACAAACAACAAACCCAGACACAATGGCAGATGCCAACAAGAGCTTGCTAACAGGAGCCTGATATAGCTGTCTCTTTAGGGGCTCTGCCAGTGCTTGGCAAATACAGAAGTGGATGTTCACAGTCATCCATTGGACGGAGCACAGGGTCCCCAATAAAGGACCTAGAGAAAGTACCCAAGGAGCTGAAGAGGTTTGCAGCACCATAGGAGGAACATCAATATGAACTAACCAGTACCCCCAGATCTCCTTGGGACTAAACTACCAATCAAAGAAAACACCCGGTGGGACTTGTGGCTCTAGTTATATATGTAGCAGAAGATGGCTTAGTTGGTCATCAATGGGAGGAGAGGCCCTACGTCCTGTGAAGGTTCTGTACCCCAGTATAGGGAAATGCCAGGGCCAGGAATGATAGTGGGTGGGCTGGGGAGCAGGGGGAGGGGAGAGGGGATAGGGGATTTTCAGAGGGGAAACTAGAAAAGGGGATAACATTTAAAATGTAAATAAAGAAAATACCTAATTAAAAAAGATGGTTATATGGGATTGCTCCATTTTTTTTTTTCTGGAGGCACTTAGTGCTATGAATTTTCCTTGTAACAGTACTTTCATTGTGCCCCATAAGTTTGGGTATGATGTGCTTCATTCTATAAAGTCCTTGATTTCTTTATTTCTCCCCTGACAATGTTATCATTAAGCAGAGAGTTGTTTAGTTTTCACGTGTATGTGGCCTTTCTGTTGTTTTTTATTGTTATTGAAGTCTAGCCTTAATAAGTGGTAATCTGATAGCATGCATGGGGTTATTTCAATCATTTTGTTTCTGTTGAGGCTTGTTTAATGCTTGGTCAATTTTAGAGAAGGTTCCATGAGGTGCTGAGAAGAATGTATATTCTCTTGTTTTGGGGTGAAATGGTCTGTAGGTATCTGTTAAATCCATTTGTTTCATAACTTCTGTTAATTTCATTGTGCGTCAGTTTAGTTTCTGTTTTAATGACCTGTCCATTGGTGAGAATGGGGTGTTGAAGTCTCCACTATTATATGTGTGTTTTGAGCTTTAATAAAGTTTCTTTTACAAATGTGAGTGTCCTTGCATTTGAGTCATAGCTGTTCAGAGTCGAGACTTCCTCTTGGTGAGTTTTTTTCTCTGATGACTATGAAATGTCCTTCCCCATCTTGTTTGGCACCTTATTGTTCAAAGTCTATTTTATTGGATATTAGAATGTCAACTCCAGCTTGTTTCTTGGGACTATTTACTTGGAAAACTTTTTCCAGCTTTTTACTCTGAGGTAGTGTCTGTCATTGAAATGTGTTTCTTTTATGTAGCAAATGCTGGAACCTGTTTACATGGCCAGTCTGTTAGCCTGTGTCTTCTTATTGGGGAATTGAGTTCATTGATGTTGAGAAATATTAAAGACAGATGATTGTTTCTTTCTGGTATTTTTGTTGCTGGAAGTGGTTTTATGTGTGTATGATTCTCTTCTTTTGGTTTGTTGTTGAAATGTTTAATTTCTTGTGTTTTCTTGGGTTGAGTTACCCTCCTTGTGTTGGAGATCTTGTTCTAGTATCCTCTGTAGGGCTAGATTAGTAGAAAGATATTGTCTAAATTTGGATTTGTCATAGAATATCTTGGTTTCTCCATCTATGGTGATTGAGAGTTTTGCTGGATATAGTCCACAGTGACCGGGGACACAGCCTGCCTTGTGATCCTGGGATCTTCTGGGTTTTAGAGTCTCTGTTGAGAAGTCTTGGTGTAATTCTGGTAAGTGTGCCTTTATATGTTACTTGGCCTTTTCCCTTTAGAGCTTTTAATATTCTTTGTTTTTTCTTTGCATTTAGTGTTTTGATTATTATGTGATGAGATTTTTTTTTTCTGGTCCAATCTATTTGGTGTTCTGTAGGCTTCTTCTACACTTATGGGCATTTCTTTCTTCTATGACTTTGCTGAAGATATTTTCTGGCCTTTTTAGCTAGGATTCTTCAGCCTCTTTTATTCCTGTTATTCTTAGGTTTGACCTTTTTCATTGTGTTTTGAATTTCCTGGATATTTTGGATCAGGAGCTTTTTACACTTTGTATTTTCTTTGACTGATGTGTCAATATTTTCTACACCTCAGATTCTCCCTTCTATCTTCTGTGTTCTGTTGATGATGCTTGCATCTGTAGCCTCTCTGATATATTTCCTAAGTAGTCCATCTACAGGGTTGTCTCCCTTTGTGGGTTCTTTATTGTTTCTTTTTTTACTTTTAGTTCTTGGACCATTTTGTTCAATTCCTTTACCTGCTTGATTGTATTTTCCTATATTTCTTTAAGGGTTTTTGTTTGTTTGTTTTTTCTTTAAGGGCTTTTATCTGTTTGCTTGTGTTTTCCTGTATTTCTTAAAGAGAGTTATTTACATCCTCTTTAAATACCTCTATCATCTTCAGGTGGTGGGATTTTAGGTCATTGTCTTGTTTTTCAGGACTGGTAGTATATCCAGGGCTTGCCTCGAGGTAGGAGAACTGGGTTCGGATGGTATCAAATTGCTTTGGGTTCTGTCCCTTATGATCTTGCACTTGCCTCTGGCCATCTGGTTATCTCTGGTGTTAACTGGTCTGGGTGTCTCTGACTAGAGTTGATCTCCTTGGAGGCAGGTAGAGCTCTGTTACTTGGGATAAAGTTGGTCTCCTTGGAGTCAGGCAGTGCTGTCTCTGGTTAGAGTGGGCGTCCTTTGTCTCTGGTTAGAACAGGTTTCCTGTGTACCTGGTTACTGTGGATCTCCTAGGATGCAGATAGGCAGTAGGGTGTGGGAGGGTATTGGCTGCTGATCTGACCTGGATGGGGAATCAGACCACAGGGAAGGTGGAGCTGGGGGTTGGGGGTAGGCCCCTCATCAGCTGTGTGTATCCCATCTGCTGTGGGTATTTGGGCAAGATTGTTACCTGTGTTCTTGTTTACTGGAGACCTCCTGGGAGGCACACAGGCTGTAGAGTGTGGGCAGATACAGGACCACTGATGACAAATTCTTATGTTTTAGCTTCCAGTGTTTAGTACCTCTATGTTGTGCATGTTTGGGAAGCTTCTACACTCTTAGGCCTTCTTATGTTGTTTTCAAAAAGTATTCCATGTTATTTGTCTCTCCTCATCCTTCGTCCAGTCCTTAACCTTCCACTCTACCACACCAGTTTAACACTTTCTGTCCTATCACTCTCTTTCAAGCTTTGACACAAGTACATTCTAAAAATGTATCCTTAAATGTGAAACTTGACAGAAGAAAACCCTTAATCATGAAAACCTCTGTAAACTTACAATACCAAATAAGCATTTGGAAGCAACATACATCCATATGTCCTGCATATTTCTAACTCAGTTTTGGCCTTTGAATTACATCATACAAACCCTGTGATATGTGATTTTACAATCACATAAATAAGTGAGGTGCACACATTACTTATGCATGCCATATACACACATTGTGTACAGTGGCTATAAGCATCTTTATAAGTCACAATAATAAGCTATATTTTTAAAAACACCCAGTGGGTTTTATTTTTTTACATTTTAAATTGCAGGTGATAATATATTTACTACGTATCCCCCCAAAATGTATTCAAGACATAGAAAGGTACAAAGACTATGATTGTTGGAGTCAGATGCACTAATAATATTTGAAAGACATTCTGCAATCTGAAGTCCATGACCAGTGACCATGTTCCATGTCAATCTGAAGGATATGTATTCAGGTTTTACTTCTTCATGTTAAAGTGAATGGGTACAAGGTTTGAAAAACTGCAGATTAGACAACCTTACCTCTTAAAACCTTAAGAAAAGACCCTGAAAACCAATGGACATTCCACATCCCTAAAGCAGCTCATGTGTGCAGAGTGTGTGTTGTCTCATTGTTAAAGTGACTAACTTTGTAATCACTCAGGACACACCATTGCGTGTATCTATAAGGTTTTTCCAGAGAAACTGGAGTAAGAAAGTGTCACATTGAATATGGGTGGCACCATCCCAAAGTCTTGGGAAGCGAGACCCAATGAAAAAGACAGAGCAAGTTGAAGCCATTGTTCCCTTCTTGATTCCTGATTGTGGACTCAGTGTGATGAGTCATCTTGTACCCCTCACCACCATAGCTTCCTCCTGCGATGGACTGTATCCCTTCAAACAGAGCCCACACAACTCTGTTCCCCTTTTAAGATACTTCTGATAGGAATTTTGTCACAGAAACAAGAAATCTTGCCCATACAAAGCTGAAGTCTAAGACAAAATACTCAATGATTGTCTCAGCTCTTCATGGTCGTATCCATGAACTGTTTATGATTTTTATGGAAAAAAATCAAGACTGTGTTACAGGACATTTAACCTTGGAGTGATATAGATACACTTATATGCGTTTGATTTCATTTTCACCGGGGAAAAATGTAGCCTTGGGAAAACCTTGTCAGGAAGAAGCATCACTAGAGAGCGAGCATGACTTCAGACCCTCAAAGAACAGCACAAATAACAAAATTACCTCACTTCTACTGTGACACCATCCACCCAAAGCCCTAGTAATGGATGCGGTCATCCTAACCCGCACAGAGGCAGGACCCACATCCACTGGCTCTTGTTAACAGCATCACTCCCTGCTCCTCTGAGTCCAGGACAGAGCTTAAAGACAGGATTAAAACATGGTTTAGCAATTAATAGCTGGGTGCACTGGCAGCACTATTCATCCTCCTTGATACATTGCCTTTTTTAGTTGCTGTATGAATCTCACAGGGTCAGTTAGATGTGAATTCATCATTATTAAAGTTTATGCAATCAAATGGATGGTCCTGTCTTCAGATGCTGAACTGTATATTGGCTATTTGATTAAACAGCTCAATAAATGCCTTCTCCTCAGGCAGGTTAAGAAAGAGAATAACATGATCTTTGGGGCGAACACTTGACTGTCACTTTGTTGTTATTAGGCAGAATATAATGATTGGTTTAGTCTTAATTTTCAATGTTTATTTATAATTATGCAAGTCAATGCCTTCATGTTCCACTGATGGCACCATTATACCAGTTCAAAGAACTGTAACCAAAAGAAAATGAGCTAGATGACACAGGTTGACAGGCTCGGAGATGGTTCAGCTCTTAAGAGCATTACTGTTCTTGCAGAGGACACCAATTCAACCCCCAACACTCACATCAGGTGGTTGTAATTCTGGCTTCACAGACCCAATACTTCTGCCATCCCAAGCACCTACCTTTCCACACACATACACACACACACACATGCACACGCACACGCACAGGCATATACACATAATTAAGAAATAAGATAATTTTTAAAAATACAAGGCTAAAGGAGATTTTACAAAGACATGGTCCCAAGAAGAAATGTGACTAAGTTGGCAGCATGCTTCCCCAGAAGGGACCAACTCCTGAGTTCAGTACCCAGCAGCACATAAAACAGGACACAGTGCCATACCTGAGATCTCAGCACTGGCGAGGTGGAGGCAAGAGGACCAGATTCAAAGTCATTTGCTACATAGTAAGTCTAAGGCCAGCCTGGGCTATATGGGACCCTGTTTCAAAACAATTAAAGTTTCTAGTCTCACAGTTCACCTTCATCTTCTGCTGGACTTTCCCTTTGTGACACTAGACTGTCTGGAGAAAAAATAAAATAAATAGAAACAGCTAGAGAAAGTTCAAGGCAGGTCCAGGTGAGGGAGCAGGTTCACCAGGATGATGAGGGCAGGACTAGGTAAACTGTGTTAGCTACACTAGGCTTAGCCCTCTGATGCCTGCCACATTGCCCTGTGCTGCCGAATCCTCCTGAGTCAAGTGTAAGTTTCCAATGATTTATGGATTCTCACTGTGCTCTACTTTCCACACCCCAAATATCTACCAGAATCATCTGGTCTCCCATTTCTCTTCCCGACCCATTGACTCAGTTATTTTATTTCATCTGCCATGTCTCACGGGCAGCCACACTCTGCTGTGAATCTGCCACGTTCATACGAGTCCCACAGAACATCCAGGTCACTGGTTTTTCTGTGTGCAGAACAGCATCCTTCAACCTATGTGGAAAAGCAACTCAGCTGGTGCCCCGGGGACGAAACCCCTCAGTGTAACCGTGAGTCAGTCCTCTGGTTTTCTGGCATTGAGAACCTCTTGAGAAGACTTCCCACAATTTGGTCCTGACAATGTCAGCCTCTCACCTGGAAGTAGAGCACACTCCTAGGTCAGTTATGCCTTCCCCAGAAGGTGCCTTGCATGCTAATGAGATATCACCCACAGCAAACACTTTACTGGAAAGACAAAAAGGTGAAGACTGCAACACTTACATCTATATCCTCCGTATAGTTGCACAATACACCAAGCACCTAGTACAAAGAAAGTGCACATGCTTCACCTCCCATCCCCCAACCCCTGTCCAATACATTAGGATTAAATAAAAATGCTTCCTGGCCACTTACAGAAGGAAATGTAGAGATTACTATCCACCCTTTTCTTTTATGTGTCCTTGCCTTCAAAGGGCAGACAGGATCAAAATGGAGCAGAGTGGCTGCTTTTGTGGTGGCAGTAATGAGCTGGGGTGGGACCAGATAGACAGACTGTGGATTCAGGGTCACGGAGGTGCCAGGCTTCATGAATTTATTCATTGAGTGTGTGAGGATCTCTGCTGGTGACTGCATGCGCGGTCCCACTATCACAAGGTGATTCCTGTGATGCACAGCATTGCTCTGTCACTACAAAGAGCAATCCAAACAGCATTACATATCTGCCCCCAAATGCATAAATTTTAAATCCTAAAGATCATATCATATGGTCACAGGCTCACTCACTGTGATCTATATTTTGTTTGTTCTTTTTTTCCCAGTACATTGTAGGAATAAAAACCTAAGTTACCAAGAAACATATACATAAGAAAAACATAGATAGAAATTTGTAATGGATTGGGAGAGTTTGTAGCTTTAAAACTCTTTCAGAATCACAAAGGAACTCACACAATATGTACTCACTGATAAGTGGATATTAGCCCAGAAACTTAGGATACCCAAGATATAAGATACAATTTGCTAAACGCATGAAACTCAAGAAGAACGAAGACCAAAATGTGGACACTTTGCTCCTTCTTAGAAATGGGAACAAAACACCCATGGAAGGAGTTACAGAGACAAAATTTGGAGCTGTGACGAAAGGATGGACCCTCTAGTGATTGCCATGTCCAGGGATCCATCCCATAATCAGCTTCCAAACGCTGACACCATTGCATACACTAGCAAGATTTTGCTGAAAGGACCCAGATATAGCTGTCTCTTATGAGACTATGCCGGGGCCTAGCAAACACAGAAGTGGATGCTCACAGTCAGCTATTGGATGGGTCACACGGCCCCCAATGGAGGAGCTAGAGAAAGTACCCAAGGAGCTAAAGGGAACTGCAACCCTATAGGTGGAACAACAATATGAACTAACCAGTACCCGGGAGCTCTTGTCTCTAGCTGCCTATGTATCAAAAGATGGCCTAGTCAGCCATCACTGGAAAGAGAGGCCCATTGGACTTGCAAACTTTATATGCCCCAGTACAGGGGAACGCCAGGGCCAAAAAGGGGGAGTGGGTGGGTAGGGGATTTGGGGGGGTGGGTATGGGGGGCTTTTGGAATAGCATTGGAAATGTAAACGAGGAAAATACCTAATTAAAAAAAAGAAAAAAAATGAAAAAAAAACTTTCAGATCACAAGACTTAGTTTTTAAAACGTTTCCTTGGTTTGGTGCATAGGATTTCATTTCTCTGGAAACTTCACTGGTTTTTTTGTTTTGTTTTGTTTTGTTTTGTTTTTGTTTTTGTTTTTGTTTTAATGGACAGCTTCCCATAAGCCAATGAAAGATTATCAAGTATTGCTACAAATCATAAACAGCAGGTTTGTGTTTTTCAGATATAAGACTATACTCTACTGCTAGGTTACAGCCCTGATCTTTAAGCCCATGTTTTCATGAGAAGATAAATCTCTACTTGAGCTTATGGTTGATTTGGATCATAGCTTTCCATTTACCTCCTGTGTTATCTTGTGTTTTACATTTTTTTGTGTGTGCAAAATAAGGCTATCAGTTTTTATGATATGTAACCTTTCAGAAAAGGTTTTGGTATGAAAAAGCAATAAGTACCAGATATTTGAGTCTTTATGACATTGTTTCCATAACCCTGCTTTCATTGGCATTACTGTTATTTGGAGTCTGTATTACAATGGTTTCACTAGCATCGTCTTTAAAAATATTATTTCTTATTTTCCAGTTTCTTGCATGACAACTTATTTGAATTGTCAACATGACTGCAACTTGGAATCAATTAATACCCAAGCTTTTGGGCTCTCCTATGAGGGACTTTCTTATCAGATTATTCAAAGTAGGACAGCGCACCCTAAACATGGGCAATACCTTCTGGTGGCAGACAAGATAGAACAACAGAGAAGGAGAAAGCTTTACACTTTGCCTGTTTGTCCTAACCTTTGCTAGCAAGTTTATTTCCAGTGTAGACTGAAAACCAGCAGCCATCTGGGAATCCACTAGGTCTTTGACTCTAGGTTGGAACTGCAGAGATATCTAGCCTTGTACACTGAGAACAGAATCTTGGCCTTTCATTGTGAGATGGGTATTGTTGGAAGACATGAACATTATAGTGTAGGCTAAGCTGCTGCCATATGTGTGTGTGTATGTGTGTGTGTATATACACACATGTATATATTCCTTTCAATTCTGTTATTTTAGAGAACTCTGAATAACACATCCTCTTTGTCTCTTTGGGAGGCTGCAAACTTACCTCTGTTCCTATATTTGTATACTGATTATAGTTTCAAATTCTTAGCAACTATCTTTAAATTTTATGTTTAAATATGGTCAATTATATTTTTTAAAAGTTAGGTCTAAGCTTAAAGCAGTTGTGGGTTTTGTTTTTTGTTTTTTGTTTTTGTTTTTGATGCTCTGACTTTAAAAAAAAACAAATCTCATAAAGCCACTTAAAGCAGAAAGGGTTTATTTGGCTCACAATTTGAAGTCCATCATTATTGGGAAGTGAAGGCAGCAGGAACTTGGTTCAGCTAGTCACATTGCATCAAAATCCAGAGTAGAGATCAAATAACTAATGCCAGTGCTCAGGACTTCCTGTCTAGGGAATGGTGACACCCACCATGGGCATACATTTCCATCTTGAGTAGTAATCAGGATAATCCCCTCACAGATGGCCAGAGTGCATGGTTGGACTGCAGACATGGATCTTTCTGAATGAGAGTTTTAAGCACATACACTTTGGTATGTGCAGGGACCAAGGGACCTGCAGAAATCACACATCGGCAGAAACACTATCAAACTGCATGAAGAGGCATAGAAATGACCACAAAGAAAGTGGACTATCAGATTGTGAAGCAGGAAGGAGCCTGAAAAACAAACAAACAAACAAACAAACAAAAAAAACAAAGATGTTGCTTTCTCTAAGAAAACATACTGCTTAGGGAGTAGAGTGAGAATTCCTAGGAATTTCAAGAGCTATGACCCTGACATCTAACATAAAATGTTTATGCTCTGATTGCTATACTTTACACTTGGGATTGAGCAGGAGCTCCCTCAACCATGTTTCCTTTTTTTTCTGTGAATGATGCTGTCTGTAGCTGTCATTCTGTGCACTGGGCTGTACTAGAGGCAAATGTTGTCTCCCTAGCTTCCCAACCAGCAGATGCACTGACAGAATTCTCGACTGTAAGCTCCATGAACATTGTGACCTGAAGCAGATGGAGGTTCTGAACTTTAGTCCCATCATCTCCCGAGAACTGCTTTTTTTTTTTTTAATTCCTCTCCACTGCTTTAGTATTTTTCCATTTAAAAAAAAATGCATTTGTTGACTTCTGGGTTCTAATCCCTTTGTTCCTTTCTCCATGTAACCTGCCCAGCTACTGTTAAAGCATCAGAGTTAACTCTATTAGAGACTACTTCTACATTCGGTGACAAGTATTTTAGAAGATACTTTTCATGTGACATTTGCATGCATATGCATGTGGACCATGAATGGAATCCAAGGTCTCATGACCCTCCCAGTATGCCACATCCCTCAAACCCTTTAAATAATGTTTGAAATACCACCCACATTTTTGGTTTTGAATGCCGCCTTTTTATTCTTTATCATTTTATGTTTCTCGATAATCTTCTAAATTATCTTTCACTTTGCTTACTGTTTAGATTGACGGTTAAACACAAAATTTGAAATTGTGTTTTCATCTTCAGTAACTGCTTGGATCAGCACAGGCTTCCATCCTTGATCCCTGACTCCTGCCCTCACCCATTCACTCACTCACTGGCTCCTTATCTTCTTTCATTTTTAAATGCAACTCTCTCTCTCTCTCTCTCTCTCTCTCTCTCTCTCTCTCTCTCTCTCTCCCTCTCTCTCCATCTCTCCCTCTACCTACCCTGGCCTTGGGATTCTGCTACGACCCCTTCATCCACAGCCAGGTCCACCAGTAGCTCTGCTCATGTACAGAAATTCTATGATAGATTTTAAAGATTCAATAACCAAAAGACAGAAATCTGTGGTCCTAGCTTTGGTGTAAGGTCTACGTTGTTAACCGGAAGCTTAGATGTGCACTAGACATTTCTAGCAAACTCAGTCTGCTGTCCTTCATGACTTCTATCCTGTTTGACCCCTGTTCTCTTAGCTGGAGTGTGCCAGATCTTTTGCAGAGCCCTTATGGGCTCCTTTCCTGTTGGAGCAGAGACCCTGTCTCTTTCCTCCCATATTTAGATCCTGACAAAACCTGAGCAGCTGTCACCCATGCCTGCTGGATGGAGCTAGTTGTCTTTTTCTGAACCTTGTAAAAATGTTCCACCTGGTTTTGCACTTTATATCATTGTTACTTGTACTCTTGAGAAGAGATCCTTCCTAAGTACGGTACATGGAAGTACAGACAACTTTTTAAACATCCAGAAAGTATTACAAGGTCTATGCTGGCTAGTTTTATGTTAATTTGACACAAGCTAAAGACACCTGAGAGGAGGGAACCTCAACTGAGAAAATGTTTCTATAAGATGAAGCTGTAGGCAAGCCTGTAAGGCATTTTCTTAATTAGTGATTAGTGTGGGAGGGCCGAGCTTATTGTGGGTGGGTCCATCCCTGAATTCTATTAAAAAACCAAGCTGAGCGAGCTATAAAGAACAAGTTGGTAAGCAGCACCCTTCCACAGCCTCTGGGTCAGCAGTGCTACCAGCAGGAGGTGTCCAGGTTCTGCCACGTTTGAGTTACTGTCATGTGGAAGTGAGAGCTGAATATAGCCTTTCTTCTCCATTATAATTTAGCTGGTTTCATCCTGGCAATTGAAACTCTAAGACAGGTGGAGAGAAGAAAGAGGTAAAAATTGTATGCCACTTTTATTTTTAGTGTCAAATTGTCTCTACTTTAAAGCATCTTTATCCTTAGGTTATATAAATGTTCACCATCACATATCAATCTAGATTGTTCTATACATAGTTTGACAGTCTCATGGCTAAGGTAAGAGGTCTAGGGTTCCATAGATGGGTTCATGAAGCCATAAAGGACAGCTTTCTAGAAGCTCCTGGAGATCACAGGCTTCTTGGGACTCCAGCTGAGCCTCAACAAATCTGTGGAGTGGCCACTAAGTACTGGATTAACGTAACCTGGCTTCTGACTGTGTCTTCCCCTCTCTGGAGCGTTTGAGACAGAGAATGTGATACCAAGGAAAGATGGCATACTTTATTCTCATGTCTCTGCTAATGGAACCCTGCACTTACGAAACAAGAGCTTTGCTTCAGATCACGAAAGACTTCTTATGGCATATAAGATTCTAAATCATTTCCAAGTCATTAAGTTTTTTTTTAATATAGTATTGATGATTGTAGTGTTATCAGATATTCTTAGGTATTTGTTAGAATTTCAACCTAATGCACACTAAAAATATTCAGTATCTTGACAATTTTTTACACTTACTTGTTTGTGCGTATGCATGTGGGTTCGCATGCTATGGCCCCTGTGTGGAAGTCAGTGGACAATCTTTCTGGACTCAGTTCTCTTCTTCCACCATGTGGGTTCTGAGAAGAGAACTCAAGTCCTTTGGATTGGCGCCTAGTACCTTTATGCATAGAGACATGTTTTAAAATACGTATTATTTTTATTCTATGTGTATGAGTGCTGTCTCCATGTATGTATGGCTGGGCACCACTTGTATGTCTGTTCCTCATGGGGTCAGAAGAGGACTTTAGGTCCTCTGCAACTGGAGCAGTTGGGAGCCACCATGTGGATGCTGGGAACTCTACTTGGCCTCTGTGAGGATAGCTTGGAGCCTGTGCTCTTAACCCCTGGGCCACCTCTCCCTGATCCATACATCAGGATCTCACACACACACTTTGTTTTTTCCTGTCAGGCCTAATGTTAAGTTCTGACTATAGCTTAGTGACATGAATGCAGAGAAATGAGGGGAAATGACAATGCAGGTTATGTATTAATTGGATGGAGCCAAGACCTTCAAGTGATTTAATCCTCTCTGCATTCTCTCTCTTTTCAGTCTGGTCTGTTGGGGGCTATTGATGCTTTCATTCTCTCTGCCTGAATTTTCTGAGAGAGATTTGATTTTCTTAATCAGCCGGGGAAAGACTGGCAAGATATTTTGCTTTTATCGCACATGGAAGCATTTACTGTGCAGAGAGCTGCCGTGGAAGGGCATGTAGATTTCTCAGTCAGAAGAATGTGTCAGATGTCCCCAGAGACATATTCTCTCTCCCAGCAGCAAGCCTCAAAGTCCAATACTTCATACTGTGGTAGTGAGCACTCCACCTCCAGGATTCTAGGAAACAGCTCTTCACTCTTATTGAACCATAATTTATAGAATGTAAAAATCTATTAAAAACTAAATTCCAAATTTACAGCTCATAGTAAACTCCTTAGGAATGCAAAAAAATCTGCACGAAGAAAATAGAGTATATTCTGATTAAATGACTCACATATTGGCCATGGATGATCAAATACAAAAATGCAGTTTTGGGAACAAACTAATTAAAACTACCGCACATAGTTGCCTGTTGGGATGCACTTCACAAGATGTTTCCTTTCTAGATAAAATATGGATGAAGACCTTTCTTAGGTGTTCTTGGATATTCCGTGAAATAAAAGTAATTATTAAAAAGTTCGAAGACAGGCTGGCAGGACATCTTGATGGCAAAGTGCATAGTAGCATGTGGGAAGCCTGAGTCGTATCACAGGGAAAGAAAAGGAAAGAAAACAGATTTGTTTTTGATACACAGTCTTCCATGTGAAGAGCTCGAGAGGTTGCATCTGTTTTAGATTGAGGTCTTATAACTGCCAGGCTTCAACAACTGCTTTGATAACAAGAGAGGACTGAGACTAAAGACCTCAAGACTCTGATTTCTCCCACACTGGCTTGGGTCGAAGGAGCTCCTGTTTCTCTTAAATGCTTTGCAGAATGCAGTGTATACAAGACAAGCCTATAGGATGCTTCGTTTCTGCAGGAGCTGCCGTCTAGTTGTCAGAAGTCTTTTTGGTCAGAATAGCATCCCTCAGATGTTTATGTCTGAGTTTACATCTCATGAGCATCTGAGTTGAGCCAGCATTCTGCTTTGGGGGTTGATCCTGGCTGGTCAGGGCTATATCTCCCTTCATTTGGGAGGCCCCAGGACAAGAGACAGCTTCTGTGACCTCTGAACAGCCCTGCTCACTATGGCCATCTCTGTCAACTATAGGACTAGAGGAGGGAGAGTGGTCCTTCAATTAGAGTGTATTTACAGTTCTACATGGCACCAACCAACTGGGATTTCCTAGAGATCATCATCTATGCTTTTGTGATTTCCCCCTCTTATCTTGTCCTCCATTTTCCTTTGCTGCTTCTTAAGAAGAGGGAAGGCTTGAGAGGATTTCCTTCCATCCTTCCATCCTTCCATCCTTCCATCCTTCCATCCTTCCATCCTTCCATCCTTCCATCCATCACTCCTCCGCTGCTTTCTTTTTTCTTTTAGTTTTTCTGAGGAAACATTATTCTACCAAAATGGCTATGGAAATCAGATAGCTACTCCTATAGTGACTAACTTCCCACAGCAGCTATTGAAGCTGTACAGATGGAGTCCTAGGGAGGGAAAAGAGAGCTCTTTTGACTCAAGCCTCATGGAAATAGGGGAGGGGGAATGTGTAATACTTTAGGATTATAGCCATGTACCATGGTGCCGGCTTCCCGTTAAAAAAGAATTTGGCATATTTCATGACCTCTGTGGCTGTGATATTCCTCACTGGAATGGCTATTCTTTGTTTTGGAAATGATTACTGTGAATCCTGCCCTCTTCCTTCACAGAGGGCCACTCCTCTCTTCTGGTTGGCAGCTAGCTCTCAACGGGTTTCTGCTTCAGTACTCTCTACCAGTCAGGACTCTGATTACCTGCTCTGGATTAGTTTCACAGATGTTGATGATCTGGAAAGCTCTGGAAGGAGTCACATGCTCAGGTCAAGATCAGAGTGGGTTCTGCCCTGTATTAAACAGGGACAGCTGAATGAGGAGCATTTAATGTGCAGTATATATTTTTATATGCATATATGCATACACAGATATACAACACATATATTATACAGATATTAAATATACATACACATATATTACTAAATGTATAAAATACATATATAATATGTTAGATAGCAAATATATTATATTATATATGTATGCATATTGTATATAAAATTATTTTTTCTTTGCTCTTTTCTTTCTTATTATCTCTTCTCTCTTTCCTATATAATTCTAAGCCAGCCTTAAGTTTATTAGAATTCTTATTCACTGAATCTTTGATTTAATCCACCTGTTAAATTTCGAATCTGTTGCATTTGTAGTCTAACACTTTTCCCACATTTTTTGTTTTTTAATACAGTTTATTTTTTAGAACAATTTTAGGTTCACAACAGAATGGAATGGAAAGCCCAGAGATCTCCCGTGTCCTCTCTGTGGGCTGCAACCCACCTTCTCCTCAGTTACCAATTGCTACATTCCTAATCAGAGTGGTCCATTTTGGTTCAACCAATAAATCTACAGGAAGACAAATGTTTATACTTTATGTCAGCACTCCCAGGGTTGTGTGATCTGGGCATCTGAATACATTTAAAATGTACTGTCTACACCATGATCATATAAAACAGATTAGTTTCGCTTTGTTAAAAATACACTTGTGTTCCAACTCATCATTCGTTGGCAACCGACTTTTCATTTCCTCCACATTTGTAACTTCTCTAGAATGTCATAGCGTTGAAGTTAGTCCAGTGAGTGGCCTTTCCACACTGGCTTCTCTCAATAGCAATAGACATACAAGTTGCCTCTATATCTATTTACAGCTTGAAAAGTTCATTTCTTTTAAAGATTATTTTATTTTTATTTATGTGAATGTGTTTGCATGTGCTTGTGTGTGTGTGTGTGTGTGTTTACGCGCGTGCACACGCACACACGCACACACACACAGAGGCCAAAGAGGAGGGTCAGATGCCCTGCAGCAGTTGGGAACCTTCCAACATGGAATCAGGGATTCAATATGGATTCTATTCCTCTGCAAGAATAATGGGTGCTCTCAACTGCTGAGCCATCTCTCCAGCCACTGAACTTCACTTTCCTCACCAACTATCTTCTTAGCTGAACTCATAGATGAAAGTTGGGAATTATCAAAAGTTAGCATTTTATCACTAAATGAAAGGTCACTTTATTCTTTCTTAAAAGTTTTAGGATCTCAGTACTTTTCCTCAGGCTACTTTCCTTCTCCCAGCCCTAAGCAATCTTCCTCCGGAGTAGCTGGAACTGCAGTGCTGTGCGATCACACATAGATCCAGTACTTAACTAAAACCTAGATTTGTGTTTATTTGGAATGAAATAGTTTCAACACTCAGAGAAAATGATGACTTAGTAACCGTTAAGAGTTCTTGAGTTATCTGGAGATGGTTTCCTACTAGGCTGGGAAATCTATGAACTCTGAGATTTCTCACATGGAAAACAAAGAGAAAGGGAGACATTCAGATGATGTCTGTACACAGATCTATCGAGAGAACTTTATTTTTAAGTATTCAGGAAGGAAGGAAGGAAGGAAGGAAGGAGAAAAAGCAGAAAATGACTCATTAAATTTAAACAACAGAATCCAAGTCCGTGCTGAGTTCAGATGTGGGAAAGGGGAGAGAAACCTCTTGCCAGTGTCCTGAGAAGTGAAGCACGAGCAAATGTCTGCCCATTCGGAAGAGAGCTGATGACAGACCAGAGTCCTGATAACCCTGAAGTCCAACTCCGGGAACCAATGAGTTTGTTGGGTGACATACAAAAAGCATGGACAAGAAGTTCTTACAGTTCTCTGACAACTCAAAGGCAGCATCATTGAAAGCCCAGCATGGGTGATGACAGCCACAAAGCTTCAACCCTGGCACTCTCCACGCAGCTTGTAGCAGGTTAATGGATGGTTGTGGAGTCTCAGCTCAGCAGCAGCCTTTATTGCTTACAAAATCTTGAGTGGGGAGGGACCTTATGGGTATATTTATCTACACACACTGAGCTGTATTTTAGTTTCAAAATTCCAAAATTTAATTTCAATTGAGAGGTGATAGTGTTATTGTTGCCAAAAACCATTTTGTGCTAAGGAAAGCTATAACCTGCCAAAATAGGAACCACCTAGAGTTAGGGTCAGGGTAGGGTTTTTCTTTTCTCTTTCCAGGAGAATAAAAGCATCCAACTAAGGAAGCTAGAGACCACTGGACACATGAAATATCTGGAGACAGAGGACAGATCAAGAAAACAATGTCCCAAGAGAAAGAGGAAATTGTTCTTCAAGTAGTACCACCTACCAACAGGTCGTTTCTGCTGCCCTCTCAAGAGGGCCAATGGTCTCTATGTCGTCCCAATACAATTCAATTAAAAATTAAAGCTAGCTTTGGGGTTGCAGCATGGCTCTATCCTTTTCTAAACCCACATATGCATGCTAAAGAAAATCCAATCTCTGTCTCATATTGGAAGAGTCACATGGTATAGGATAGAGGAAAATGAACATAAGGGACGACTATTCGACTGCCACTAATCTCATAATCTTTTGGTTTTTATTTGAGTCTCTAAAACGTTTCTTAAGGTATAAATATTATCTCAAAACATAAAGAGTATTATGTATATATAAACCTTCTGTCATGATACTACAGAATACTAATTAATTCTAGAAGTACTCTTCATCTAGCTCTCTGTACACATTTTCAGGTTTGAGTCTGAAGCAGGTAACTAGCAGCAAAGTTTGTGTAGCCCAGATGCACTTAATAGATTGCAGTCCTCAAACCCTTCTAAGATCTGCTGAATATGCTGTTTAAAATGTTTAAAGTTTCTACCAGTCCTCAAAAGTTGAGGTCTCCAAGGAGATGATTGGATCCTTCAATGCGTAATCCACTGGCTTGTGGTAAAGCTAACCATGGGGGGAAACGGTTAATTGCCTCTTCTGCTGCCAGGTTTTGCACAAACAGTGGACATCCGTGGCTTGACTGCTATGTTCTACCAATACCACCACTCAGCAGATAAAACGCCACCCAAAGATCAGCCTCAGTACAAATTCTCAGGAACTGATTTTTGTGATGTGTGCCAATAGGATTTGATGATGGAAGAGGAAGTTTTACCTGGAGAGTTTGACAGAGTCAGGTTGAAGAGAGAATAAGGTAGACACAGGTGAAGGCAGAACAAACCAGAGAATGAGAAGAAGCCAGAGATTCGAAGAGATTGCTGGAGTTAGTTTGAGGCCAAGTGGAACAATTCAGTCAGAAATGAGAGGAGCCCGTTTGAGTCAACGTGGAGAGGAGTTTGAGCCAGAACAGCTGAATTGAACCAGCCACCAAGAATTCAGAAGTGGTAGGAAGGGTGAACTTATTCAGCAATAAGTCTCAGAGGCTGGGGATTGCGCATAAGTTAGCAGACAGAAGCAGTACAATTACGTCTAGCAGATAAAAGTCACCTTTACAGGGCCTTGTACATCTGGTAGGTTTTAGGGACTTCCTGAGACTTAAGAATGTTTGCTTCCTGAGCCTTAAAGAGCCTCCCTCCAGGATGGAATGCTTCCATTCAGAGAAACTAACCTATAACATACCTACTGAAGCTGGGATGTGAAAATGTGGTATTGAATAGGAAGTTGGGTCAGAAGGCTTAAAATGTACCGTTTGGACCAAAGAAGAGGTGCTTTTTCTTCTTTCTTTTTTAATCATGGGATAAACAACATGAGATCTTACTAATGTCATCCTTTAAATCTCAACTGTACAAATGAGTCATGAAAACCTGAGTGAAGGACTCAAGCCTGTGCCCCTCGCTTCATTCACCTGCAGAGTGAATGATGTCATTAGTGTCTCCTAGTTACCAGGAAGTAGCAGTACGTGCAGCATCCACAGAGGATGCCATAGCAACAAGGCTATTACAAAGGATGCCACAGAGACTACTGCAAGGATTCCACAGAGGCTATGTACAGATTTATTGTTTTCCCTTCCTGCCTGGAGTGTGAATTCTATGGACCATAAACAATCAAATATTGCTTGCTTTGAATTAAACTCAGCAACAATTTCTAGAGGAAAACTAAGCATATCTTAATCTTTCTGAGGAATGTCTCACCATGGGTGAAATATTTCCATACGAATTTTTTCCTTGTAATTTTTAACTATTGGCTCTCCAGAGATGTCTGGGACTATTCAGGGAATAATTTTATTATTTATGATTAATTTTGTCTGGTGGTAATTGACAAATAGCTTGCATTTTAACAAATAAAGCAGAAGACATGGAAAAAGAAGGCTTTCTAATATTTAGTTGTGAAATGAGAAAACACTGTTTTATTTTTTTAAATTAAACTTATGCCCATTAACATAAAATGGGAACCTTTGGGTGGCCACAGCTGAGATGCTATAGTCTGTACTAAAAATCTTTCTACACCAAGTGGCTTGGCTTCAGGTATGGGACCTCATTTCTTGATATATAATTAAAAGAATCATTTGATAATTCAGCATGTGTTCATTTTCCACTTAAGCAATTATTAAATAATTAATAGACAATATATGTGTTAATTTTCATCTCCATTATCTGAGGCTCAACTGTTGTACTCACTCAGTTCTGCCCCATCATAATAGACTTTGCTAGTGTAGATGGCAATGGGTGTCATCTTTTCATCATTATTTGCTTATTGTCATCTGTCTGTCTGTCTGTCTGTCTGTCTGTCTGTCTATCTGTCTATTAATCTATTTATATATTACCTATTTATCACCTACCTATCTATCTATGATCTATTATCTATCTACCTACTTATCTATTATCAATCTATCTTTCTACTTACCAATCATCTATTACCTATCTGTCATTTCTAATCTGCCTATCATCTGTCTTATCTTTCACCCCTATATGCTTTCAGCACTTATTTAGCTCACTAACTCTAAATGTGTGCATATTCTGGAAAGGAATGCCATAATACTTTTCAAAAAAATCAAGCTTTATTTTATTCAAACATTGACCGAGCTCTCAGAAGGCACTGAATGTTTCATAGTTCCTAGTTTAAGAAATAAAGAAAAGGTGTTCTCTCCATTTCTGAGCCCTCCAATTTGGAGTCTCTGTGCTCTGCTGTATCTTCACATGCATGAACAATCCTGCTAAGATGCAGTTTTTATTCTTTCTTCTGCTATATTCATTATTGATTTTATTAATCTCTTATTCTGCATGACTCGGCTTGAATAGGATTTGTTCCAATGATTCATCCAAATCAACACAGATTCAATTGAGAAGCAAGGTGAGTTGATAACCAGGAATGTACAATATTTTTTTTGTAAATAGAAGTTTTATAAAAATAAAATCCAAGTTTTTAATACATTATTTTGCTCTATTTTGATTTTTTGAATGAAGTTTTGAACATTTGGGTATTTAATTTCTGAAATAAAAAAATGGTTTTTAGCTCAGAAATCCTTGCACATACATCAATATGTTTTGCTTGGACTATTTCTAAAAGTTTCCATATCTAAAATCTCTAATAAATATGGAAAATGATTCACTTTTATATTTATTGTTTTTCAGGGGGTCCATTTATACTTCTGAAAAATTAGTAGCTCATCAATTTGGACAATCAATGAAATGGTGTCAAGGAAGTTGGCAGCAATCAGCTATTAAGAACTCCTTTGATGACTTTCACAGGCATGAACCTGGATTTGTTCCTTCACTTTTTCCGCATTAATTTTATTTTTATTCCTGGAAGCTGGAAAATATGCAGAGTCAAGTCAGATGTCCAGTTCCAGACTCCAAGAAGAAAAGAAAGGAAAGGAAAGGCAGGCCAAGCATCTTTGCTTCACCCACGGCCCTTTGTGTTGTTGGCATTCCATTTTTCAATGGTTAGCTTTTAAAGCAAATAAAGACACAATCCTAAGTGATGAATTCAGCATTCTTTGTTTAGTTCACAAGGACAGAAGTGAGAGGCAACTGATGATTCACAAACAGCCTCTTTACAGGGAGGATCCAGGTGGCATGATCTACAAGGAATTGTTCATCTTTTTTTCACACATAACCAACCATGCTTGGACATCAAATCTCAGGTGCTACTGAAAACAGTTTTGTGCAATCTCTGTGTCCTCTTGCCAGGACAATTCAAAGTACTGAAGGACTGAACAAAATTCTATTCAATTAAATATTCATGGTTTTAGGTGGGGAAATAATTTATATTTGGGGGGTTTAGTATATTCATACCATTTTTCTATTATTTATTTTATATAAAAATGGTGACTATCAGCTAAAGGGAAAAGCATTTATTTGTTCACTGCTAATTTGTCTGTGTATTTGATTTTTTTTGTGTGTGCTGGGGAGTGTATTCTCAAGATTTAGTCTATCTGTCTACCTACCTAAACTATCTATCTGTCTGTCTGTCTGTCTATCATCTATCTATCACATATCTATCTTTCTATCATCTGCCTGCATATCTATCATCTATCTGTTTTTATCATCTATCTGTCTATCATATATCATTTTTCAGTCTATCATCTGTCATCTATCTATCCATCCATCCATCCATCCATCCTTTTTCTATTATCTCTCTCTCTCCTACATATTCACAGTTCTTTGATTCCACTAAGAATGTTCATTTCCCATGGATAGTTAGCCATTTTCCTTTCTTCTTTTGTGACTTATCCATGTATGGTCTTCAGCTATTTTTCTTTCATATTTTCATCTGCTTTCCTACTCATTTGTCAGAAATCTCCATCCTTCATGGTTCTGTGGAAATATGCTTATAGATATTACTGCCAGTTCTTCTAGGAGGAGTTGGGAATGTGTTGGGAACATGTACATAAGCAATCTCATGAGAACTTGATGCCATGATATCATAGCTCTGTTTTTAAATTTGACTTCTGACAACATGCAAGCCCATTCCTTCCACTTCCTTCTGTCACTCATTCCTGCTCAAGTGGAAGGGGAAGCAAAGTGCTCATCTTTCCTGCAGGAGAGGAGTCCAGACCACTCAAGTCCACCATGGCTCATGAGAACTCATGTCTTGGTCCCACTACCTAGACACACTGGCAGCCCATGCCAGCCTGGCCTCCTTGCTCACAAAATTCCTGTATGAGCATTTCAAGACTGTTTTGCTCTGTTCCAAACCTCATTCATGTGTACCCCAAACAGAATGTCTAGAGGACTCCATGAAATAGGATGAAATTGGCTGTTAAACAAGGGCCTATGTATGGAAATATGCTTATAGATGTCACTGTCAGTTCTTCAAGTCCTGGCAGTTGGGATGTATGTGGAAGGGATACTGTCACATGTACATCAGCAATCTCATGAGAACTTGATGCCACGATGTTTAACATTTCAGTGTTTTGATTTTACATAAAGATGCACTGGAGATAATTATATGTACTTCTTGCTACTTATGTATCCATTTCTTTGAGATTTGGGCTTATATATACAATTGACTGTGGGACATATGGATTTTGACCTATTAGAAAATAGAAATATAATGATTTTCTAACGTTATACCAGTATTCATGTTTGTCACCAATAGAGTATCCATCGCTTGGAACCTTCCTGATGATCTATAATACTGGCATGTAGGAAGCCAACTCTAAGATGGCGCCAGTTTCTGGTGTGCCTTTGTGGTAAACAACACCACTGCACAGGCGCTAGCCAGAATCTGGCGCCAACCCCTCCCAAGCAGGTGCATGCAAATTAGGTGCCGGCAGACTGACCAATCCCAGGGGGCCACGGAGCCTTCTCCTGTCCTGGGGTGCATATAAGCAGTCCTCCCTGGGTGCCCGGGGGTCCTCGCAGCAGCAGCATCAAGGCGTTCCTGCAATAAAGGCTGTTGAGAAGAATCCGATCTTGTTGTGTCTTCCTTGCCATCCGAACAGGGCGCAACACTGGCAGACTTAAAATTGTGCCAGTCTGATAGACACATAATTTATAGACACATATTTTAATTTGCATGCCTCTGGATCTCAATGAAACATTCATTCTTGTTACATTAGTGGTCCTGAGGTTGTCTTTGAGTTACTTTAGTTTTTCCATTAGCACTTTTTATATGAAATTTCTCTGCAACCTCTGAGGACCTGGACCTCTCAGTTGTGTCTGTTGCTGGTAGTTAACACCACAGTAGTGCTTCTTACAACCCACACCACATCTTTCCCAAGCAAATCCTTTCATCTTAAGTAAACACAAATCCATTCCACTGGTTTCCTGGCACCAAGGGGAGGGTTCCTGGCAGGACTTTCTAGGCTTGGCTGGGCTTGTCCAAAAGACAATGATCTATCTGATTGGACAGGACCGATCTGTTACTAATAAACACATTGTTTAATTAATGTCTTTTATTATTGAGTATCTGGCATAATTTCTGTTTGCTATAAGCAGCTGAGTAGTAATGGAGGGAAGTGAAGCAATGATATCAACAGCTGAGGCCTTCAGGACAAGGTTTAAACGGCAACAATACAGAGGCATGTTTGGCCATGTTGTTATTATGTCAAGTTTCTCTTAAAGGACTGATAAGAATCTCTGTTCTCCCCATTGTTACCCGAGGGGTCCTTGAATGCTTTCCCTTTCTTCCCACCCAACACTTGAGTAACCACACTTTCATAGGTTTCTACTACTGGGTCAGGTGTGAGGCCAGCCTAGGACACACCCACAGTGGCAGAAGCCACACTGACAGCCACCTTGCATCTGTTCTATAAGCCTTCCCTTCCCAGAGCAAGACACAGAGCGAGGCTTACTAAAGATGACCCCAGCACTGATGGTGCCTCTGTCTCTCATGTTAGACCATAGATGGGTTCCTTTCTTCTCGTGAAACATTGTCTTCAACTTTCACTGGTGTGAGTAAACCCATCCTTTGCTGGTAGAAACTATTATTTGTTTGTTTTTGAAAAATTATGTTTCATGAATTTAGTTATAAAAAAACACTTGGAAAGAAGGACCGGGAGTGCCTCGTTTTCAGCCTAGGCAGAAATGTGAGGCTCCCGCGGAGGAGTGTCCTCAGAAGGCCCTAGCACTGGCTTCTGCACAGGCAGATGATGTAATTCTAACACTGGGGAAATGCAAACCAAGCTAGGGAACATTTAAGGGGGTTTGTTGCCTTACTTTCACCATAAAAACAAAGACCCAGTGATGAGAAGGTAGCTCAGGATACAAAGTGCTTGCATGCAAATGTGAGGCTCCAGGTCTGGAGCCACAGAACAACTTACATGCCAGGTGAGCATGGTACCTCCATAATCCCATGCCTCTGAGTACGGATATAGGAATTCCCAGGGCAAGCTGGCCAGTTCGACTGTCTGAATCAAGGAATTCTGGGTTCAGGTGAGAGACCCTGCTCAGTCAATATGGTGAAGAGCCATGTAGTATAATTCCTAAAGAAAACAATAGGCCTATATATGTGAAGCAGCAGTACCATACACACACACACACACACACACACACATGAACACGGACACACTACACACATGCATATACACAGCTCAAACACAAGCATGCACACAGGCCATGCACACATACATACTTCACAGACATGCACATAGCATACATAAACATACGTGCACACAGCTCAGACATGTGCATGCCCATATCACTTATACACATATAAGCACATACACAAACACTAAAGTATGTGTGATCAGGACAAAAAAAAATGCAGAGGCTCCTCACTCAAGACAGATGCAGTCTAAATTATCTTATTCTCTGCATGACATGTGGAGACAGGCAAACTCTCAAACAGGCAGAAGTACAAGTGAATGTACATGCAAGCCTCCAGTAGCTGAGAGAGTCACTCCAAGGCAGTTGCCAATGTTGAATGTCTCCTGCTTCCAGATTTTCTTTGTGGATGAGAATAAATATTGGATTTGTTCCTTTGCTAGTTTAAGTTCTTTTAGATAACATATTTGGTGATCACAACGTGAGATGTAACAAATATTGACAACACTATAAGAAAGAGCCCTTGACTGTCATAGCAGTCAAATGAGTTGGGTCCCATTTCTGTTGAAGGGATAGGGTGTGGTAGTGAGTGAAAGACCTCTAATACTACAGTATCAGGAATGACTGGATGGAGCTAAAGTGGGAGACATGTTATGAAGGAGGTGTCTGGGATGGGATATAGGTGAGTGGGGCATGTATTTGGAGTAGGACACAGGTGAAGGAGGGTATATTGATCATTCATTATTCAAACATTTGAATGTATAATGGCAATGGGGATTTCAAGAGTAGTGGAGTTGATTGGATTTCACTGAGTGTTGACAAATGCAGTAAAGAAAGCATAGGTCCGGTTAGCCAAGGACCAATTTAGACCAGAACATCAAAGGCCAGCTGTTCTCAGTGCAGGAGCCATAGGCCTGTATCTCCTCAGAATTGATATCTATGAGGCTGAAATAAAGCCCAGGACCTGGTCACAACAAGCACTATACTTCAGTTTCTGTTCGCCCATTCTGCCGAGCTTTGTATTGCTTTTCAGTCCCAGGAAGCCTCATTGCTAAAGCAAGCAGATGGAGACATCCTGCCACCTTGCACTCTGGGGTGGGATTGTCCATGGGGTAGTGTTTGCCATGTGTCCTGTACTTAGAGAAGTGGCCCACAGCTCAGAGGGAGGGTGCCTTTGTCTGAAGAACACATAGAGGTTTTCTGTGGGGAAGGTGTCTCAGATAACCATCATCCCGGGTCTGAGAGTAAGGACAGGAAGCTCACAAAATCATCCCGTGGCCTTCCCTTTCTTCTTCTAGGGACTCTGGGCAGCAGTCTTTCCTTTACCATAGGAGAAGCTGTCATTGTAGTGTTCTGCTTATTTTGTTGCCATGGCTACTGGGCCAAGGTTAGCTCTGCTTTACAATGGAGATGAGATGATCATATTATGCTCAGAAGAAAAGGCTGTGTTGCTATATCAGGCGAAACATAGCCACAGCTCGGCCAAACGATGATTTACCTGACATTGCTCATAGCGAAGTCAGGAGGAACTGATCATCTGCACATCACAGTGATCCACGTATTGGGAGAACCATGTTAGCCTAACCCACGGAACAGTGAATAGCAAGAGTCCTGAGTGCCCTGGGAAGAACACATACCGTAACATGCTTAGTACATCAGAAAATAGCTCAAGGCCATGCCACGCTAGTATCATTTGTATGCGCCAGATCAGGCAAGATCAAGGGCAAATCACTGCACTTTGCAAATTCCCATCCCCAATGGTGATGATAAAAGCTCTGAGGCCTTTTGATACTTTATAAACTAGATTCATGTGTATATGTATGAATGTAGGTGTCTGGAGAGTCCAGAAGCAGGCAGAGGATACCCTTGAACTAGAGTTTCATGTGATTCCACTTGATGTGGGTGCTCTCTACAAGAGCAGTGGGTGCTTTTAATCACTGAGCCACTGAGCCAGTGCCACCTTTACCGACTCTGAAGGTGACATGCACATGCATAAAATATATTCTACCATATTCATCAGAGGCATTGAAAAGAGACACGTACACCTGGCACCTGTTGGAGTCCCTGACAAGCTCTGGTAGAAATGAGCCAGAGCAGGATCCTTGGGGTATAGAGCAGGGACTTACCAGCATACCAACTGCAACAAGGGACCACTTGCTGTTTCCTTATAGACCTTCTAGAACACTGAGCCCAGTGGAGATGAAGGGACTGGAGAAGGGCTGAGTGAAAAGACAAATCAGGTGGGCCTACCAGGACCTCCTGTCACAAAGCTGTGCTGGTGATTGGAAAAGTCCGTCACAGGATAGAAAGGAAGCGTCTTTAATCCGTCCAGCACAGGTGACACAGGGCACAGGTGACAATGTCTGTCTCTTGGTACCACTGATGTCTCAGCCTAAGCTTGTACCTGTTGTTCCACAAGGGGACTCTAACAATTTGTTTAACCTGAGACTATCTGGAGAGTTGGGGCCACTTCATTCAAACTGTCACAGAGCCTATGTTTGAACACTTGTCCTTAGATGGTGGTGCTGTTAGGGAAGGTTATGGAACCTCTACAAGGTACAGCTTTGCTGGAGGAAGTATGTCACTGCGGATGAAATTTGAGGGTTTTTAGCCAGGTCCTGCTTTGTGTTCTCCCTTTTTCTGCTTCCTGTTTGTGGATAAAATGTGATCACTCTCGGGCTGCCGGAGCCACGCCTCCTCCCAGCAACCAGTGGCTCGGAGAGAAAGATGTTCATGGGCTGCAGAGCAGCCTCCTGAGAGCTAGGATACCCTGGTACAACAGTACATCATAGATGATGCCAGTCCAGGTAGCAGGACTGCATTCAGAGTTGATTCTACTGAGTGCCTTTGATTCAGACTTCCTTCCAGCCCTGAGAAGGTGGCTGGCTACCACGCGAAAGCAGCAATGGGAAGGGATGAATTTAACAATGGAACGGAGCAGACGTGAGCAGGGCAGAACTCAAGACCCCACTGACCTCACTATATAACACATGGTCCTTGAAGTGCTTGATCAGTTAGACTTGCAAGTACAGGGTCTGCAAACAGGTGTTCGAGGATTCTCTTTTCCTCACTCCTCTGCTTCCCTGGATCTGCAGCTTTCGTGACGTCAGCACAAGAGGAGAGGAGCGAGGCACTTTCAGCCAGGAACTGGAAGGTTGGTCTCTCGTTATCCACTTTCCGCCTTGGAAGGAATAATGCCAGAGTTTCTTTTTCCCAACTACTTCATACAGACTCAGACACTTAGTAGGTGTACCAATGTCATCCTGTCTTCCTCCCATTTTCTTCCCAGAATTCCTTGCACCTCCCAAATGAAGAACTCAGGATTTCTGATTCAGAGTTCACTTTGGAGAAACTCAGACTAACACTTCATGCTAGATGGGGGAAGAGATGAATGCAATCTGGCATCTATGATTGGAGAGATTTATATTTTATATAAAAACATTTTATATATTAATATTTTGTAAAATATTTCTGTATCTTTCAGAACATGGACTGAATTACTAGAAAACATATGCAAAGTGCTTAAGACATAACAAAATTAAATTAGAGGATGAAGTGGTGTCTTAGTTAGGGTTTCTATTGCTGAGACAAAATACCATGAACAAGAAGCAAGTTGGGAAGGAAAGAGTTTATTCAGAATACATTTCCACATTACTGTTCATCACTGAAGAAAGTCGGGACAGGAGCTCATACAATAAAGGATCCTGAAGGCGGGAGCTAATGCAGAGGCCATGAAGAGCACTGCTTACTGTCCTGGTCCTTATGGCTTGCTCAGCCTGCTTTTTTATAGAATACAGAACCACCATTCCAGGGTTGGCACCACCCACCGTGGACTGAGCCCTTCAGCATTGCTCACTAATTAAGAAAAGTGTCTTACAACAGAAGGCATTTCTTCAACTGAGGCTCCTTCCTCTCTGATGACTCTAGCTTGGGTCAAGAAACACACAAAAGCAGCCCATACAAGTGGTAACACCTAACACAGAACCAAATGGAAGGGAATACTTGAGAGTCGGGGTTGTTACCTCCTATTCTGAATTTAAACTCTAAGATTCTCTAGGGTTAGTCATTTCTTGCAGAACCCATGGCCTTGTGGGAAATTCTCTAAAAAGCCACAGCCCTGTTCCCCTAGTAAGCCCTTCTAGCTAAGAAGCTGTCTCTGACTCTGCCCTTTTTAAACTAAACAAATAACTACTGCTCAGTCAGGATTTGGCTGCCTCCCTCTTATTACTTCTGAGCAGAGGTTAATAGTTTCATTTGCATGCGAGCTGATTACAGGAAAAGGAAAATCTCCCAATTCCATGGTTCATTGACTTCTTACCTGACCGTGGGTATTAGAGACTAGCAATGGGAAGATAACATGAGAGAATGAATTTCCTTGAAGCTTTGAAACTGCTTTGAGAGGAGAAAGTTCAAGGTGCCCCATGGTGGAGCTTTTTCCATCATCTGCCCTTGCTGGAAGGGATGGACTCTTACAAAAAGTGATCCGTAGTAACTATAGGATAAAAAGTGACTCTCAAAGGGAGTCTCATACTTTATGTCCTGGCAGATGAATACAGCACAGTCTAAAGTATGTGTGCCTTTGGAATGCTAACAGAATGCATGTTCCCTATAATTACTCTTGTTTACTTCCACTATGTGACTCCGCGATTAGATGGATTTGATTTTCTTCCCCAAATGACTTGCAAGGTCTAGTACAAAATGCCCCTGTGTGATGTATTTGCTATTTTTAGACATCTGCAATCCAATTAACATTGTGGAGTGGGACACAGGCCACATGCAAACTCCACTCTAAAGACAGGATGAGAGAAAATATCTTCCTCTCCAGGGTAACTGAAGAGAGACAACAGGAGACAGACATTTTCTTTGTTTCTTTCATCTCTGAGCGGCTCCAAAGGACCCAGACATCAGTGGAACAAGGCTCTTGATGAGTTGTAGTCCTGCAATCAACTCACACAGAAAAGAATACTTTTCAATCTACTTTCAAATTGTGAGATTTCTGTGACTGAGTTTTCCTGACTTAAAATACCATATATCCAAAATATGAAAACATCAAACATTCAGGAATATATATGTATATGGTAGAGTTTCAGATACCTATTTTTCTAAAAAAAAAAAAAACATTTTCTGAGATGTTTGTTAATTAAATATTTGCCATATTTTCAATCCTTATAAATTAAATTATTGTGTGAGCCTAGTTATAAAACTGAACATGAACATGGCTTTAAAAGAGATGCAAGCATGGATGTTTAATTAAGAAAAAGATTAAAAGTGAATTGAGTAAGCATGACATGAACATAATAATTTTCAATACATATGAAATCTGCTCACTCAGCTACACATGCTCACTGTGCAGAAAGATTTGCCAGTCACAACCTGGATGGATCTGTAAGGAGGTGATTGTGAATTAAATGGAAGTTGTTTGTACTCTGTATCAGAGGACTGGATTAGTTACCTGTCTCATTGACAATGAAACCCCAGGTAGGGAGGATCTATTTTGGCTCCTGTGTGGAGGCCACAGTCCATCTCGGAGAAGTCACAGACGCCCGAGTGCCAGGCAATTGGTCACATTGTAGTCAGGAAGCAGAGAGAGAGATGGACGCTGATTGGTACCTGGCTCTCTTTTCCCTTTGCATTTTGTCCAGGCCTTCAACCCGTGGAATAGTGCTCCCCACAGAGAGGGTGGAGCTTTCTCCTTCAGTAGAGCATGAAACTCCTTCCTAGTTATGCCCAGAGATTTTTTTCCATAGTGATTGAAAGTCCCATCAATCACAACCGTCATGGGTACTAGAGAGACAAATGTCTTTGAGGCATTCCATTTTTAATATCTGAAGATCTTGGTACAAAATCATTTTACATTCATCCAAGTAGTATTGATTTTTCCTGTTCTATCTATTCCCCTATGCTTCAAGACATGTACTTATAATTACAACAGAAGGAGCAACAGTTATCAGTTTTGAACATTACATTCTGGCCATCTAAGCCTTTCTTGTACTATAAAGGCAGAATTCAAGGACAGTGTGGTACAAGCTCTGTCTTTCCTTGTGGTGGTGTTCTGAAGGATGGCGGACTGAATTTTTCTCCTTTCTCCTTTTAGTATGTTCAGCTTAGCCTTGACTCTGTAGATTTCATTTTGTTTTGTTTGCAGTGCTGAGGATCTATCCCAGAGCCTTGTGCTTGTGAGGCAAGTGCTGTACCACGGAGTCACATCTTTTCTCTGATGAAATCCCGTCTTCCGTAATTTACATCTCACTGTTCATTGGTCCTTACAAACCAACATCACCCAAAGGGAAAAAACAAAACTCATAAAACCACAGTGAATCTACAAGTCGCAGGGCAAACAGTCCCCCACAGCCAGAGCACAGGACTCTTTTTAAGTACTATGTTTGCAAAGCTCAGTGCTACAACAGTTTTTGTTAGATAAATAGAATTGAAATATTGTTGGATGCTCATTTGGACTTGAGTACAACAGCGAAGTGGAGGAGCTATGCTGCCTCACAGGTCTCAGAAGGTTATAAAAATAACTCATCTGACTTGTATATCTGTGAAATAGTTATAACAACCAACCCTTGTTCAACATTTTACCTGTGGTCATAAATTCCTCCTATTAGAAGGAAGAGCTCATATTCACAGTATCAATTTCAATGAGGACTACATTTGTTCACATTAGTCCCTGGCACTAAAGATGCTGTGGTTAATCTTGATGGGAATTAGAATCATCATGCAAAAAACTTCTGGACATGCCAGTGACAGGAGTCTCTAAGGTAGCTTAGCTGAGGTGGAAAGTCTCAGCTTTCATGTGAGCCTAGTTCCAAGACTAAATAAAAGGGAGAGAGTGAGAGGTATATATGCAAAATAATCACCTCGGTCTCACAACGATGCTTTCCCACCCTTTGGCTGTGACAGTCTTGCTCTAAAACTCTGAGAAAACTGATAGTCATGTTTAATGGCCTCTCTATCTGCCACTGTGTGATACAGACACCAACACCCTCATATCTTAATGAAGAGAACTTAGCAAGAGGGTTTCAAGACACCCAGCTGATTCCAGCCTGGGAAGAAAGCACTCCAGGACCTAGTATGGTCTGAGTTATCTCATGCATCTGCAAAGCTGAAATTCTGGCTGCAGATAGAAAACATCCCAAGCTTGTGTGTGTCTCTCTGCTGGCTTCTGAACTCTATTAGTATATAAGGCACCAGAGCCTCTGGGTCTCTCTCCTGAACCATCACAACCCATATTGCTTTCTGCCTTGTGCATCCCCCTACCTCTCTCCAGGACTCTGACTATTCAGATGGGTCCATCATAGGGACATGAGGTGAAGTGAAGTGCAATACATATTATGAATAGGAAACAGGAAACCCGGGATTACAGGAAGAACCCAGGGAGAGATTTGGGGCCAAGGGCATGACACCTGTGACCTGTCTTCTCTAACAAGGCCTCATCTCTTGATAATGTCATCTTATTACAAACCTATCACTGGTTGGATTCATTGAATAGGCCAGAGTCTTCATGGACTGATTGTTCCTCCTAATGCCATCACAGGTACACAAAGAGGTATGCGATCTCCTGAATGTTTCCTAATCAAAATCAGCCATCATAGAAAACAGTTGGAAATCAAATTTAAAAGTGTGCCAACCTCAGAGCTGTAAAACTTAAAAAAATTTCAGAAAGCATGATCCTGTTTACTGGAGGATTGTAAAGTATGTCAAACTATAGATAGCATTTAAGTTCTTTGTGATTATGAAGAAGAAGAAGGAGGGGGGAGGGGGAGACGGAGAGGGAGAGGAAGAGGAAGAGGGAGAGGGAGAAGAAGAAGAAGAAGAAGAAGAAGAAGAAGAAGAAGAAGAAGAAGAAGAAAGAAAGAAAGAAAGTAAGAAAGAAAGAAAGAAAGAAAGAAAGAAAGAAAGAAAGAAAGAAAGAAAGAAAGAAAGAAAGAAAGAAAGAAAGAAAAGGAATAAAAGAAAGGACCAATATAATCATGAATCATTGCCTGTGGATACAAAATTCTTAAAGATGGATCTCATGTGATTTTTCATGATGGCTTTGCAGTCTTATCTGTTAGAATAAGGTCGTTGAATTATCTAAGAATTATAATACAGAGTTTCAGATTGCAGAGAACTTCATAGAGTCTAGAATGCAATGTGTTGATTAGTAGTTCCAGAAAGTTTTAAAGTGGGTTGTGGACATGTACATTCAACCATTGGAGAGAGTGTCAAGTCAACAAAATAAAGGCTTAAAACATGAATTTAAAACCATACCTCAACTGTCTTATCATAGACATGGTTTGCCTAAGCAACAGTTAAGATTATTAAATGTTTCAACAATGATTATGAGTTTTCAACAAACTAAAAGGTTCCAATGAGAAGTATTGTTACCATACTCATATTATCTCATGAGAAATCCATCATTCTGTTCTATAACAATTTAATATTCACTTTGTAAAGCAAATGGGAGGCACAGCAGGTCTCGGATCATTAATTAGGACACTGTTGCAAGAGTGGTTTGGGGGATCTGCATTGTAAATCATACATGTCACATTCTAGTAGAGAAGCTGCCTCTACCTTGTCCACATCTTGAGCAATAGTAGGCATCTGGATTGGAATATGATGGTGATGGATGGGTTAGTTTATCAGAGGAGGTTTTAAGGCCACCTAACATTCAGGCTGTGCCATGGTTACTGCTGGCTGCTTCTAGTCCAATTTACAGTGACAATCTGGAGAGAGTATAACATTCTGAGAAAGCATCAGAGCAGAGTATATTTCTTTACATAGATCCACGATTAAGGTTGATGTTATTGAAATTCATCATGGTGCAAGACTCAGGCAAGTTTTAACTTACCAGAGACCCCCAAGTGAACAATGCAGAGCTGGGGATCGATGCAAAAGTGTGGAGAGCCGTGCCGCGAGCAATCGCCATTATAAGATGGTGCTGGCTTCCACTGCGCCTAACTAGTAAATAAGCCTCATGCACAAGTGCAAGAGTGAACTCACATCTAGTCACTGCCCATCTCGCGGCGTAGTAATGGGGTGATGGGCGAGCAACGAATCAGGAGCTGTCACACCACATCAGGTGCTGAAACGTCAGGCTGCGGGCTATATAAGCAGCGCCATTTTCCCGGTTCGGGGTCTTCCCTCCTGATAAGTAAGCAATAAAAGCTTTGCCGCAGAAGATTCCAGTTGTCCTGAGTGTGTTCTTGCCGACGGGGACAAAAGCTTGGGATACAAAAGCAATAGGAATTTTATTGTTCCAGCATGCTAAGGTTGCCTTGCACACAAAGGAGAAAGAGCACGACTCCACAGACCCCTTTTGGTGAGTTTTTGAGAGTTTTCGGAGTAGCAGCCATTAGGCACAATGTGATTGGCAGAACAATGTGACTTTTAAACTGATTGGTCTTTAGGTAATGAGGTGGCAAGGACTTCCCTTGTCTGTAGGTGGCCAAAGGTCACCGAATGTGTCTATGTGTTCTGGGCCTCACCCACCCACCCGCAGGTGGCTAATGGTAGGTGCCCCCTTACCCCTCCCACTGTGGTCTGAGGAATGTAATTAGCCTCTGCTCTCCGGAAGGGAGAGGTGCCTATGTGCTCTATGACATTTCTCTTCCAGGAGGGGAGGGGTCTGGAGGAATTTTCCAAAGATCTGGAGCTGACCTTTTCAATGGAATGTATAATTTAAAATGAGATTGAAAATAAATCCCTCCCAGGAAAGAGCAGTGTTAGTTGAAAAGCCAACAGATCCAAAGTGTGACATAAAGTTTTTTTATGTATAGTTAAGAGTGAAGAGTGAGACATATATGATATTAATCATGTGTGTGATAACTTTAAAGACATATGATATAACTTATTTGAAAAATAAGATAATACAAAAGAAAATAAATATGTAGAAATCAGAGAAAGATAGTCTCCTGATTAAACAACTTGAGTCAGGGCACATTGCATGGATTGTCAATACTTAAAGTAAGTAGAAGTATTGAGGGACTTATTTTATTTTTGAAACAGTAGTGCTGTCATAAGAAACAAACTATCTAAGTAGAAAATAATTAAACAATAAAAATTAAAAATTCCACAATACTTCTTATCAGAGTCTGTTATATATCTGATTCTATTTTGTTCTTTTGTCTTGTAACTTATTTGCATAAGACTCAATATTATAGAAATAACCTTTAGCTGAGGAAACAGAATAAAATGTACTTCTTAATTTGTCAGAAATGCCTATACACACATATACACAAAGCTCACAATAGAGACATTTCTAACAGTTTTATCACTATTTAATTTTCTCTCTTCTCTTCTCTTCTCTTCTCTTCTCTTCTCTTCTCTTCTCTTCTCTTCTCTTCTCTTCTCTTCTCTTCTCTTTTTCTTTTACCTTTCTTTAGGCCTTGAACTCCACATTGAAGACCAGTATAGTAATCAAAGTTTCAGGACTATTCAGAGTTCACGAAGCATCTTAAAACAGGGATCTCTGACTAGACCTGATGTGATTATGGATCCTGTGGAGACTCTAGTGAAAGGACTTTCAGTGGTGAGCAGGAGAACTAAGATACTCCTCCAGGGGAAATCTCTTCTCTAACCGAGGTCGGTGCTTGTGAGCTCCATGTCTCTTGGGGGCAGTACTGTAAACTGTCCACACCACAAGAAATTGGAATTTCTCTGTCTTGAGTGTTGCATGAAACTTCAGTCTTCTTGTTCTCATATCTCAAAGCACTTATTCCCGGCTCTACACCCACTCTTCTGTGTAGAAGGTGAAGCTATGGAGGAAGTCTCCCTCTCAGAGCCTTGACTAAGGGACCCTGAAGGTCCTGTCCCTCAAGTCCTTCTGCAGGGCAGTGAGAGCTTAAGGCCTTTTTTAGCATGACCATCAGTGTCTGTGACTTCCAGCTGGCAGTGTACAAACCCTAACAAGTGACCCTGTGTTTGGTAGAGGCTGAAAGAAAAGAAAGAAAAATGTCTGAATGGGTTGCCCTGGGCTGGGGCTGCGGGGCTTGGGGATAAGAAACAGAAATGTGATATGCTGGCTGTGGTTTGAATATAAATGTCTCTTGTGCCCAACTGATGGCACTGTGTGGGAACTTGAGGTGGTAGAGGCTTGCTTGAGGCAAGGGGAATGGGCCATTCTGGGTGGGCCTTAAGGCATTATAGCAGGGTCCCACTTCCTGTCTGATCTGTTCTCTACTTCCGGTTTCTAGATGCAGTGTGACCGCAGCTTTCATCCCTTTGGTGAACAGCTTTATCGCAACTGTGGTTAATCAAGCCCCACCCCCACCCCCTTTAGCTTGCCTTTTTTTTTTTCTTCAGGTATTTTTGTCACAGCAAGAGAGCTAACCAATGCCTTACAACTGATTGCCATGTGAGTTAGAGTTCAATGAACAAATGGGTGGAGAGAATTCTTCATACGGTCCCTCCTGCTGGGAGAGGGAGAATTAGACCTTCCCAAGGATAAACTTCCTTGTTGGCTGTCATCTTTGGAGCTATATACACACAAACAACAAAACCAGACACAATGTGTTGTATCTATGTATTTGTGCATATACACATACATTTATATAACAATAAAAATCAAAGAGAAGGAGGCTCTTGGATGAGAGTGGAGGGCATGGGAAGGGATGGAGAGAAGCAAGGGAGGGGGAAGTGATATAATTCTATTTCAGTTAAATGTGTATTAAAATTATCCAGTCCTCTTATTAGGAAAACATCTGTGCTATTGTAGCCGGTGCTGGTGTCAGGCGATGGCAGATGGTGTGTTGTAAGCAGCACCCACTGCCACTGACTGTGGTCATGAGCCTTCAGTGGACACCATCGGACCTTCGCTTGTTTATAGAAAGTCCAGCCAGGGAAGTTAAACAGTTCCTTGCAGTGTAAGTGCCAGAATGAGGACATAAACTAGGGTCTGTGTCTACAAAGGGCAGGCAAGCCCTGGCACGTCATGCTAATTTAAAGTGATTTCCAGGTTTTTCTGGGGAGAGCCTTTCAGTAGCCTGTGGAAAATTGAGAACTTTCTGGCTAATTAAATAGCCAGTGGTATTGCTTGCATATAAACCTATGCAGTTAGGATAATGATGTCTGCTTATCATCCAGAATATATCTAATTAGAAGACATTTAATCTTAAATGCCTCACAAGCCCTTTAAAGAAAAACATGTTGCAATGGTTACAACCACAGCAGAGAATCCCAGTTTATCCAAATTTCTTACCCAATCCAGAAGGTCCCTTTAAAAAGTAGGGCATCTTATAAAGTTACTCGGAAGTAAGCACTGATTGGATGTGAAGTATCCCTTAGTGCCAAGCTGCAGATGAGAAACAAGGCTTATTCTCCTTGCCATGGCCAAACCCACCAGTCAGCAAACTGCACAGGAAAATAAAAGCTAAGCTCTAAGAAAGGGACTATTTTTGGCCATTCTCATGTGTGCTAGTGGGCTGAAGGCAGAGATTGCATGCATTTTTCTTACCATGTGTGTTTTCTTTTTCCTGGGTGTAGTATTCCAGGCTGTGATCAAATTTCCTGTCTTCTCTCATGCAAGATAAAAAGAACAGAGTTTGGAATTGGCTGCCAATCTTCAAGAGAGGCACACAGCTTAGAATCAGTTTCCTTTCTCTGGTTGGCATCATGACTCTGAAAGAAAGAACACACAGGCCGATACAGGCTGTGGAAATAACATCACCACAGTGACACTAGGTGTTCAGTGTTGATGCCTTTTGATAATCTGTTTAAACTGCAGCAGTAACTAGTTGTCCTTTGATGCGTGCTTTTGCACTTGTTTTGTCCCTTTTGTGGTTTTTTTTTTTTGATGTTTTCTTCGTTTGTACTGGGGAAGGGTCACTTGCAATATTCAATGTGCCCTGCCACTTTAAACGTGATACAGCCTGGTGGTCAGCGCCTCTAGAATGAGATGCTGCTGCGCTGTCTTCCATGGCACTTACCATGCATCTTGGAACTAAAGAGTCAGCCTAAAGCTAGTAAGATATTACCACCAACACATATGCACTAGCTGACTAAGACAGAGGCAGAGGGAGTGTATATGTGAAGAATGACCTACATCTTTAAGGCTTTCAGAGTCTTTCCCCCAATCCTGTGAGGTATAGTCTGTACACAAAATAAACTGCACAATGGAACTAAAACAAAAAGGCAAGCTCCACAGCCCCCCCCCCTTCCCCAGCTGCAGTAAGTCCAGTCACCATGTGCATGTCCTTCAGGGAGGGTAGTGCCGACTGTAAATCCTTGAACAGGCTAGATTATTTAAGCAATTAGTTTCTCTAATCCCTAACACATTCTGTGGGGTGATTTTAATTTCTCTTTCCATGGCCCACAGAGAGTGACTGGAGTGGTGGAGAGTTCTCTGTAAGGTCTACCCAACGCTGGCTTTTATAGCATTTGTTTGTTGTTTTCTGAGAGAATTATTGCTTCTTGCACAAGGAATATAATATTAAAGTTTTTAAATTACATAGAGTCTTTTCTGGTATAATAGTGAGTTTAAATTTAGCATCCTTACAAGGTCTAGAGATGGCCCGTGGTGTTTAAAGGAGGCACACAGCTCAGAAGTAGTTTTCTTTCTCTGGCCAGCATCAACCCAACTGTATTTTAAATACTTAGAATATCCTGAACAAAAATTAATATTGATTTTGTGGGAATGGTGGAAGAACTTCAGACTTTGTGCCCCACTGTAGACACAGCATTTCACTGAACTGCTCAGTGCTGGCAGGGCAGCATTGCTCACTCGAAGACGGGTGTGTGAGGGAGAGTTGGAAAGGAGATTCTGAGAAGAAGCCAGCCCATGCCCTGTCCCTGTTTATATGGCCTGGTAAACTATTGTAGAACCGCCCCACATTCATGAAAACTTGAATTTAAAATGACAAAGCTTCCTTTTTATGATATGTATTTATTGTGTGCATGTGTATGTTTGTGTCATGGCAGGTGGAGGTCAGAGGACAAGGTGCAGAGATGGGGCTCTCATTTCCCCAAGTAGCTTCTGAGGCTAGAACTTGGGTTGTCAGGCTTGGCAGCAAGGACTCTACCTGCAGAGGCATTTCTCAACTCCACAACTCCAAACAAAAAATGTTAACCCCAGGCAGCAGAATATCTGAACTGACAGCCATGAGATCACCAATGGGACCTTAAGCTAGCTGAAAACAGAGAGAGAGAGAGAGAGAGAGAGAGAGAGAGAGAGAGAGAGAGAGAGAGAGAGAGAGAGAGAGAGAGAGAGAGGAGTGGCCAAGAAAACCACAGCTATATACAGTTAGTCAACAGCTATCTCTTGATGGTTAGGATGCCCCCTTTGTGGTTAAACATCCATGAAATGGCAGGTGTTTGTTCTTGCTCTATAGGAAACTGAGGCACTAACCCTGTGCATGTGCACTGTGAGAGGCACTAACACTGGGTACACTCATTGTGATGAGGTACGAACCCCTGTGCACGTGAACTGTAAGAGGCTGTACCGATGGCTGAGTTGACCAGTTCTAGAGTCAATGTCTATAGTCTATGAGGGAGTTTCTGGATTATGTTAATTGATGTGGGAAGTCCCATCATACCTATGGGTGGGACTGCTCTCTAAGGGCTGGTGTCCAGCACTGCATAAAGAAGAGAAAGCCAGTTGACTCTCCTGCGTCCTTCTCTCCTGATTCCTGACTGCAGATGTGAAGTGACTTCTGTCTGCTGCTCCTGTCACCATGTCTTCCCTACCACCATGGACTGTCCCCTCTTGAACTATGAGCCAATATAAACTCTTCCTTCTGTAGGCTGCTTCTTGTCAGGCATCTAATCTCAGCAACAAGAAAGTAGCCAACCTTTTATGCTCATCAACAGCTGATAGTCAACTGCTCTGGGATAGTGTCTGTTCTGCGCCCAGTCTGTTAGTGGACTCAACCCTCCTGATTTTGTCTTTCCAGCACAATTCATAGAAGCTGCCTTGGGTTACTTACTGCTTACGTTGAAAAGTCTATGCTCTTAAGATGTCAATCCGGATGTTTCTATTTTTGCTAAGCAACGTTCTGAGACTTTTAAATACAACAATAACAATAACAACAACAAAAAGTCCATGACCTTAGATAGTTCACAGCTATTTGAAGAAGATAGATAGATAGGTAGGTAGATAGATAGATAGATAGATAGATAGATAGATAGATAGATAGATAGATAGATAGATAGATATAGGTAGATAGATAGATAGGTTTGTAAGGGCTAAAAAGATGGCTCAGTGGTTAAGAATACTGTCTGTTCAATTCCCAGAACTCCAGTTCCTGGGAATCTAGCACCCTTATCATCAGGTATATGATCTCAGAAGTAAGAGAAGTAGCCAAATTTTTATGTTCTCCATTCTGTGGGCAAGGGGCAGAGGATACACATGTGGTGCACAGACATAATGCAAATGCAATATCTGTAAACATAAAAAGAAAATAAAAGACATCTGTAGTATACTAACTAGCTCGTTATTTTGAAGAGCCCAGAAATGTTCTTAAGGTTCCTATGTGGGGCAGAGAGTGACCCACGTGTTCCTCTCCTCCTGGAAAAGGATTATGTGGTTATATATGTGTGTGTGGATATAAGTGTGTGGATATATATGTATGTGATAGACTTCTGCCTGCTGCTCCTGTTATCATGTCTTCCTCACCACCATGGACTGTCCCCCCTTGAACTGAGTCAGAATAAGCGTATATATGTGCACACATATATATATATGAACTTATAGTGATGTTTGAATTGACAGAAGGAATTGAAAATAGCCAAGTGAAGAACTCTAAGTAGAACCAAGCAGAAAGAACAGAGGTGAGAATGTTTGCTGACTGTATGCAACGTAACCTCCACACTGGGGAAATAGAAAAGTTTGAAATAGAATTCAAGAAAAGGTTTCAGAGAACGGTGAAGAATGAGAGTTGAAATAGAAGCCAAGGTATGCTGTGGGTTTTATGTGTACATGAGTATTTATGAAAATACATGCTGTGTTCATAATTTATAAGCACACACATGTGCAATGAATGTTCAGCCAGGTACATTGGCATGGTGAAAACAACTACTAGGGTTACATGAGTGTTAGGGACACAAATAAATCATGAGGGCCTCAAGGAAGATTGATAAGAGGGTCTGCAGCTGCGTGTGTGATAGGCAAGGCAACCAGTGGTTCCCACACTGGTTCCCACAAAGCACACCATACCCTTTCACCTACTAAGTGTCTTAACTTCATATAAGACTGGATTATGGATTATAGTTAGGGCTGGCTTCTAAGAAAACCTCTGTCTATTCCAGAAATAAGATGGCCCCAGATTGACCCAGGGTGATCAAGAACAGGACTTACCTCCAGATACCACAGGCAGGTCTTTGCAGCATGGCTTGGTCTACCCTCTGTTATGGAGTTGGCAGTGGCTCTGTCACTTGCTAAAGTAAACCCAGACTGTGTGCCTACTCTGCCCGTGCCTGTGTGGGAAACAAGAGAACTGAGATTGCTGCTGAGGTGGGATTATCGGGAGGTGAAGTTGTCATCTCCATCCATGTGTGGTGTCATTCCAAGGGATGTGCTGCACTGTGACACGTTGTGATACAATCACAGATGTCGCTTTGTTTAAATGTTCTCTTAATTCCTTTGAGCCAAACTGTTTCTTTTGTTAGTGATTTTTTTTTAATTTTTTACAAAGCTCTTTGGTAAAATCTTTCAAATGTCTCTGCATTCATGACTTAAAAATATGTATCTTACAAAGCAAGCAGTAATTGTGAGGCATGTGGGATCTTGTTACCAGACAGGCATAAGAAATGGTAAGACTGAATGTGGTCAAACCCCACTGCGAATCTCAGAATTGAGGAAGGCAGGAGTCAAGCCATTCCCTACTTGCCTCTACCTGCTCTGGAACAGTAACCAGGGCACTCCCACTGAGGACCATGGGCACTGGGTCACATAGCATAATACCTGGAGTTCTTCTTCATGCTAATGAGGTATCTAGATAACCCTGAGCTTTCAGCCAATGGGCTTTCTTTCCTGAGTATTCCTACCCACAAAAGGTATTTAATCCCTGGTTCACTCAGAATAAAGTGCGTGCAATTCACATCCACCACCAAATAAACCAGTGTGAATAAGCAAGGATTGGCTCTTTAAGAATTGCCATGGCAAAAACCTTTATCTTAAAGAGCGGCACCTAAAACTCCTAATAAAGGCCTCTCCCTCAGCTCCTCCGTATACTTGGCTCTCACCCCCCTTCAGATGGGATTCTGCTCCACCCAGAGGGAAAGGTAGACTGCAGAAACACGGCCCCTTCTTGACTCTAGCGGCACCCAGGTACCTGGGAACCACAGCGGCCCACTGTTTCCCCTTTCAGTCTGACAAAGGAGAACACAGACTGTGGTGAACCCTGATTCAGACTTCATTCTGCCTCCAGAGTGACTGAGTGCCGGTAGCGCCCCCTGATGGAGAGGCAGAACTCAGCATGGCAAGCAATTGGCATTAACTTTCCGTGGCATATGCAGAATTAACACTGCACCGAAACCTTTTTGGTTGGAGGACAACACAAACCCTTCGTTTTTGTACAGATAGCTTAAATCCTACTCACATAAATACACATCATATATATTTCTTTCCTAGCTGTAGGAGTAGCCCTGAAAGGTAGCTTTATTTGGTAAACCATCATTTTTGCCAGTTGAAGACATCTGGTCAGGTGTATTTTAAGAACCCGATAGCTGCATTGATTTTTCTCTGAGTGAATAATTCACACCAGCAGATATTGAGTCAGTTTAAATCAGGTAATAATAGATGAGGCACAGGAAAGTGTGTTTATCAAATTTTGAAACTTTGTCAATCACACAATTTTGGAAAAAATTCCAAATCATGACTTTAACTTCTTCATTTCATCATTGGGCCATTCATACAGATGCACTTACACACACACACACACACACACACACACACACACACACACACACACACATGCGCGCGTGCAGCATCAGTATCGTTTTTTTTGCCTCATATGTGAAGGGCAGTTCTTGTTTTAGGGAGATGACATTTAGAGGTACTAAAATAATGATTAGCATTAATTACATATACTATATTTACAAGCTGAGCTTTTAAGCCGAGTGAAGATGTCATTTCCATTGTAATTTTATCACAGAAACCTCATGCATTTAACATCAAGCAGATTCACGTTATTTGGTATTCATTGCACACATCGTATGTGACCTACCCCTAACCATTAATGAGAGGGAGCACTGCTCATTTCTGACCACTCAGGTGAATCCTATTCATTGTGAATAATTCAGGCAGCAGCACAGAAATTCTGAGTTCCGCTGATACCCAGCTGACTAAAAAGACCAGCAAAGTCTCTTTTGCTTCTGTGGGATGTTGAAGCCTCCAGGCTATGATGCTTCCAGCTGTTTAACAGTTTTCTCTTCTCTGCATCCACTTTCAAAACCCTGTGTTCTGAAATTGAAATATTAAATTAGCGTGCCACCATGCAAGCTAATTTAATATTAAACAGAATGATGGTACTCAATCGTAGAAGGCAGTTACCCCATAAAAGGCAAATTGCTAGTCGTGGTAACCGATCTATCATCTCAACCACCTGTAATATGGAGGCAGGAGGATCAGAAGTTCAAGGCCAGCCTTTGCTACATGGGATTCTACAGGCAAACATGGGATAAGGAAGATGTAGTCTCAAAAGCAAAAGTAACAGGTAAAATCCTCTCAGCATAACAAAGCAGGAAACTATGTTACAAAATCAAGTACAGATGAAGTACTTCAGCAATGACAAAATATCAGCAAAATGTAACCTAAGAATGCTTCTCTCAGGGTCTCCCCTCACCCAATTTCTTGCTAAACTCACGACAAAGCAAAAGTTGAGATCACAAAATGCACATCAAGTTTATTGTAAGTTGTTAATTTTGCACTATTCTGTTTAATTCCATGGTTTTATTTCCTCTTGGAATAGAACGCCTGAACGAACCCAGCAAATTTAGTTCTAACGAGAACAATAAAAAGTTATGTGGATCAGAGGCAGCGTGCTGAAGTCTGAGTCTTGAGGGACGTTTGCCAAAACGGTCATGAAGAACTCCTGTGTAAAAGCCATTACTTAATGTTGTTACAATGGTGGTTATTTAGACGGTGAGTGTCAATCTCACTGAGTGTTTGCAAAATTATATTATTTCCATTATGGAAATCTCATTGTCTTACTAGCAGAAATCACACCGCCATCAAGCTGGCCAATTCCATACCCTGTGTTGCCAGTGATAAAGTGAACCTAGGATTTCAAATGTATTTTGTCCATGAGGGAAAGGCAGGAGGGTTACTCGGGGTGATAGATAAACCTATCCTATATAGCAAATTCTGTCAGCCAAGTATATAGCAAGACTTTGTTTCAACACTAACAGCAACAATAAATAAATATACATATGTGTCACATGTGTTCATGTATATAATGTCCAAGTTGTGCAGAATCGCCATCAGTTGCTAAAGTATATAGGCCTTCCAAGAACATACTGATGAAATTTGAAAAATTCTAAAAGCAAGCCAGACAACCTGAATCTGACCTCTAACATCCAGGTTTTAAAGATGATGCAGTGGATCACAGCTGTTAATTCTGGTTTTCCTACAGTGAGAGCAAAAGGGAAGACAGGAGAATTGGAGGCCAGATAGCCTGGGGCTTGCTGCTCAGCTACACAAACAAGAGCCACCCTGCCTCAGCATGGGGAGAATGCAAGAGCACACTCTGAAAAGTTGCTCTCTGAGCTCCACATGTAGTTTCTCATGCCTAAGATACGAGAGAAAGAGAGACAGACAGACAGAGGCAGAGACAGACAGAAATACACAGATAAACACAGATGTACACACATTTATGCATACACACATACACAATTTTAAATTTTTTAAAATGAATTCTAAAAGTATCATATGAATCACAATTCCACAGAAAGGTCATAACAAAAAGTGAGTGTTTAAATATGTGACTTAACAGACCATATAAACCCTGCTAAAGCTGCCTCTGCAGTGAACCATTCATTAAACAAACCTATGTCACGTGAATAGATTTCATTAGGCTCTGCCCATGAAATGACAAGAATCAGTAAGATGCTCTCAGTTCCTGCCTTGGGAAGGACAGTTCACAACCAGGAGAAAAATGCTGGTTTTATATATGTGTGAATGTATGTACATGAGTATGTACATTTAATTATCAGGGTGTCTTCAGAGCACTACTAATGAACATTTAAGAAGTATGTTCTTAACAACTTTCCTCGTACACAACAGACCGTTTTAACAATAGTCACTCTGTACTTATTCTATCATCTAGCTTGATTGTTGTATCATTTTTTTTAAAAAAAAATGCATTTTGTCTATTAAAAACGGTAACTGTCAAAAACGAAGTGGGAAAAGAGTCCAAGCATGCGCGGCAGCCCAACCTCCCATTGCTCTCAGAACCATTATGGGTGTGCTGTAGAGCCATGGACAGCTCTTTGTTTTATTTTGTTTGCTTGCTTTTAACTTTTTAAACTTGAAGTTTCAAAAGCTAATTTTTTCTGTGAACATTCAAAATATTTATTATTGTTGATGATGGTGGTGGTGGTGATGGTGGCAATGATGATGGCGATGATGATGGTGATGATGATGGTGATGTGTGTGTGTGTGTGTGTGTGTGTGTGTGTGCGCGCGCGCATGGCATGTGTATTCAGATGCCCACACAGGCCAGAAGAGCATATCAAATCACCTGGCCTTTCAGGTGGCTATGTGTCACTCAGTATGGGTGGGTGCTGGTAGCTGAACTGAGGTCCTCTGCAAGAACAGTAAGCATTCTTAACCACTGAGCCACTTCTCAGCCCTGTGTTTCTTCATCTATAAGAAAGAATCTAGGGTTTAGTGTATGGATTCCTAGGAGGCCGTTGCACGATCTAAAAGGTCCACCATACTCCTTAACCAATCAGTGCCAAAAGAAGACATTCTCTACTGAAAAATCAGCTTTACTTGGGTTATACCCTCAATCTCCACCATTCAATGTAGTATTAAGCCCAGCTAGGCTTTTTCTCAACCGCAGCGAGGCAGTATATTTTTTAAAAATTATCTTTCAAATTTAATGTAACTGAAATCAGAAGAAAGCTCTTAAATAAAGTTTGTCCTGGTGATTCTATTTCTCTTTGGCAAGTATTTTAAAAGTCTTATTTTATGCTTGAGCTTTGAGAAGTGTCAGCCTTAGTGTGTGTACTGTGCATATTTATGTTGGGCTAGGGAATTCATTGCCTGGTTAGAAGATTTGATTTTTTATTGTGGCATGGCATGATTGCTTGTCTTTCTCTCATACCTCAAGCTCTTGTTAAATATGTTCCCGCTGTCTCCATTTCCTAACAGCATCCTGGGCTGTGGTCCACTCCCATGGCAGATGACACGCTTCGTTTGTTTCCTGCTGTAGCTCTCCTCTACTTCTTACTCTCTGCTTCATAATGGCTGTCCTGCGCTGTGCTCAAAGTCTTTTCTTGATTCACGTCCCTAGGTAGTTCTTTCCAGCCTCTCCTTGTACCTACCAATGTCTTTCTGTCAAACTTAGTGGAGCCTGCTACTTTAAAGAATCTTACTATGTACACCAAAGACTGAAAGATGAGAAGATGTTATCTGTGTATATTTGGATTATAGTATATTCTAAATTTTACTCTCCTCAATTAACTTCAGTAAAATTTATTGAGGAGTAAAGATTACTTGTATTTATGGCATCCAATTTGAAGCCAAAGGCAGAAACCATAAGGGAATGCTTCTTACCAGCTTGGTAGCTAACTCAGTCACAGGCTCATGCTTACTTGAGGACAACCAGTGTAGGAATGGGGACGCCTAGAGTGGACTGGGATTACCTACATCAATAACCAAGACAATCCCTACAAACATGCCCCCATGTCAATCTGATCTATACAATCCCTCAATAGAGGCTTCTCCTCTCAGATGATTCTAGACCATTGTCAAGTTGACAGTTAAAGTAGGGCATACCTGAATATTTGTGCTTTAAAATACCATCTGTGTTTTATCAAGCAAATCATCTAATTTCAGCTTAGATGTTTCCATACCAAACCACTTTAAAATGATTTTAATAGTGTTTATACTGTCTGTTACTCGTTTGGATGCATAGTTACTTGTGGGGAGCCGCCCTCACATTCGCCGTTACAAAATGGCGCTGACATCCTGTGTTCTAAGTGGTAAACAAATAATCTGCGCATGTGCCAAGGGTAGTTCTCCACCCCATGTGCTCTGCCTTCCCCGTGACGACAACTCGGCCGATGGGCTGCAGCCAATCAGGGAGTGACATGTCCTAGGCGGAGGATAATTCTCCTTAAAGGGGACTGGGTTTCGCCATTCTCTCTCTTGCTCTGGCTCTTGCTCTCTTTCGCTCTTGCGCTCTGGCTCCTAAAGATGTAAGCAATAAAGCTCTTGCTTTTGCTCTTGCACTCTTGCTCTCTGGCTCCTGAAGATGTAAGCAATAAAGTTTTGCCACAGAAGATTCTGGTTTGCTGCGTTCTTCCTGGCCGGTCGCGAGAACGCGTGTAAGAGTTACTTTCTGGAATATTCTCAAGCCTTTCCTAACTCCAAGCAATGGCTTCCACATCCAACTCAGGTCTATAGTATCCTCTCACCCCTGTCTACCTCTCTGGTATTTGAACCATCATCCAAGACTTATGCAATTTTGTTTTTCATCTGTTCGTTAGGAGGTCTTAGCATTTACATAAGTCATTGAAAACCCACAAAGACCAACTGAGGTATTGTAGCTGGTATCCCTCACCATGTTTCATGATGCTTTCAGGTCAACCAATGGCTCCCAGAGCATATGGCAAGGGACTCTCACATCGATTCGGGTTTCAACTCATCAGAAAAGGCTTGTGTATGCATCTTGGTTTTCCATTCTGACATGAGAACTCATGCCTGCCTGCCCGTCCTCCTCCCGGTGTAGATCTCGGATCACCTTCTCTCTCCATTCATTTTTCTCATGTTTTTCCTCTCTTTTCCATGCATTGGATTTTAGAACTGTGTTGCTGTCTGTTCTCTAAATTCTTAAGTGAATGTGTTTGCTATGAAGTGCTTTTTGCTGTTTCTAGTGAGATTGTTTTATCTGATGATTGTTTTCCATGACATTCTACCCTTGCTGACACAAACCTGTCTCTGTGAAGTGAAGCCAGAGCTCCCCTTTATGTCATGAACAAGAAGCCAATGGTCCCACATTGGTGTGTGTCATAAAATTAATTCAGCAGAAGATTGCCTTGTGAGTCTTTGCCCTCCCATTTTTCCCTCTGTGAAGGTCTCCCCGTACCTTCTACAGCTGCTGACATTTCTGGCAGGTGCATCCTTGCTCACAGAACCTCACTGCAAAGGCTGGGACTTCTTCATGTACCAGTGAGGACAGAAGGATGCATGCTGTCAATCTCCCTTCCCCAGTGGCTTGCTGGCATGATCTCTAAATTGTCTAAACATTAGACAGCTGAGCACCACACGCTTCAGGAAGCATTAATTCATTTCTCCCTCTGCTCCCTGAGTTTGTGTGCCTGGAGAAGTCACTGCGTAAGCTGTCAGAGCTAGAGGCCCAGGCACACACATAAAGTATGGTCATGACTGTTGGACAAATGTGGTTCGAGCGAAATGACAGACTCATAGGGAAAAGAAAAGAGCTGCTCCTGACTCAGATCAAACACCTCCTTGGTCAGCTGCTTCCTCCTTCTCCCAGGAAGGTTGCGTCAAATTTAAATAGGCCAATGCCTATTTTGTTGAAAAAAATAACCCCAAACTTCATTTTGAAGTGAGCATACTTGTTAGTTTCTCCTGAGAACCTCACCATTCTTCTTGATGGGAGCAAACAGAACATTTGAATCCCTCCCTGGTGACACCTTGATCCTTTCCTCTGAGGTTCTGTTGCTCTGAACCCTGGGGAAACAGGGGTAAAAGCTGAGGCTCTGGCTGGATAGGGGGCATGGAAGTTGACCCTTGACCCTTGACCCCTGGAAGCAATAACTCAACCATGAGGCTGGTTTAAGTACATGGGACCTGTAGAGCCTGGAGACAACTCTGCCTTGGGTAAGAGCTGATGCCTGGTTGGGTATCTGAGGTCTGCAGCTTCTGGGAACAGGGAAATGCAAGTGCTGGGGAAGTGACTTTCTCTGTTTAATAAGGTTTGGGGATCCTCCCCCAGGGCATCCTCATGCTGGAAACCTAGAGTTTTTGTTGGAAAAGTGGATCCATTGTGTGTATTTAATAGAGAGGTAACTTTATTAGGGGGTAGCACAACACAGCCCTTTTCAACATGACAGTGCTGTACCTGGACTTAATGGGTTCCTATTTCTACCATTCTTCTTCACCCTTACTCCTTCCAAGCCCCCAACACCAGGTAGAAGAGGAAAGAGTGGAGAGAAAAGGGGCATTGATCCCAAGTTAGACTACTTCCTGCTAATTAGGGGCATTGAGTTTCTTGGGGGCAATTTTGATCTTCATACCAGGATATCTCTAACCAGTAACCAATCAGCAATCAGCAATCAGCAAGCAGCAATCAGCAATCAGCAAACAGCAAGCAGCAAAAGCAGCAAGTAGCAAGCGCAGCAAGCAGCAAGCACAGCAAGCAGCAAGTGCAGCAAGCAGCAAGCAGCAAGCAGCAAGCAGCAAGCAGCAACCAGCAACCAGCAACCAGCAACCAGCAACCAGCAACCAGCAACCAGCAACCAGCAACCAGCAACCAGCAGGAGGAACAGCAGTGGCTCTCTCTGGGCTCTTGCATTTATATATCCTCTCAAGAGTCTCCAGAATTCCAAACATCATACATTTGTAGAAAACATCTGCAGCTTGTGAAATTACATTCCTGCAGAGCATGAGGCGAATCAGAGTCAGCTGCTATGGACAATCTGAAGCAGCCCCGTATCCCATACCTGGGATTAAAACAAAAACATATTCACATAACATTTCCATGTTTTTTAAAGAAACCAAAATTCTCACTACACAGTGTGATAAGCAAAGATCGGTGTTATCTCAGAGGACAAGGATACCTAGAAACCTGGGTACCTGGAGCTCAAACCTTGGGACTCACATGGAGGAAAGAGAAAGCAGACTCTTGCTGTCCTCTGGCCTCCACATGATACAGAGGCATGCATACTAATACACACACACACACACACACACACACACACACACACACAATCATTTTAAAACCTGTCTTCCTTAAGGTTAAGTTCTTGGGATCAAGTGTTCTCTTTTTCTCATTTGTTGGCATCCAAGTTTTGTGAGAGAACTGAAATTGCACAATTTGCACAATGAGACAAAGCCTGAAAGCTACGGGATTTACCTTGCCTCTGTTGCTTTATGACATACAGACTCCATAGACTTTGCTTAAAACAAAACAAAATGAAAAATACCAAAATCCAAAAAAACCAAAAACAAACAAAAAAGCTTTCTTTTGGCTTCTGGTTGGGGAAGTAGAGCCATAAGGGACCACATTCGATGCCTGGCTTCCTTCTTAGCCTACAGTGTTGCACTAATGGCCTTATCTGCTCCCAGTCACCCCAGGCTCTGACCTCTGAATGCAGCTGGCTCCATCATTCTCTTAATACCTCCGAGTGGGGAGCCAGCATAAGTCTTGGGGTCAGAATCCACATCTGATATGCACAAAGGGTCATAGCCGTCTTTAATCTTTAGCGCACTACACAGACAGTCCACATCAAGTATCTAGACATCCCCAACTGCCTTTGTTCCTGTCCCATAGCAAGGAAACTTGGGTTCAGAAAGAAGACACATGCTTTCTCCAAGGATTCCAGCTTATGGGCAATGGTAACTAGACATCTAGGCAAATTTTCCTGAATGCAAAGTCTTACTTCCTTATGAGAGCATAGCAGCCAAACTAGAAGTCACCTGATGTCCCCCAGGACTGAGGTAAGCCACACATGCCCAAAGATTTTTTTCTCCATATCGAGTAGCCAGGAAATTCAGCCATACAATGGAAACATTTGGAGAAAGCCAGCCTGATGGTGAGGCTGGAGGGGCCAGCAGCACTCTGTACACACAGCAGCCAATGCCAGCCTGGCCATCTGCAAAGCAGCTTAGTATCCTTGGGTACTGCTCCTGGCACACACCCCTTTGGGAGCTCTTTTCCATGACACACTCTCCAGGGATGGTCTCAGAATAGCAATGTGGTGACTAGTCTACGCTGTGTGTATGTGTGCGCGCGCATGCTGGCCACACAGGAGCCACGGAAAATATGAGAAAGAGATTGTGAGACGGGTGTGGTAGGTGTAAGCACAGCCATGCAGAAGAGTCCCTGAACTTTGGTGCAAAGAGAGAGAAGCTTTGTTTTGTGAAGGGAAGCGATTGCAGAAAGATGCCATTACAGAGAAATAAGGAGAAAGGAAAGAACAAAAAACTCAGAGCGGGGGGAGAAAGAAACCCTTCAGGTACACAGGGAAAGGAAAGTACAATCAGATTCCCCCCAACCTCTGCTCACGTGCTTGGAGGCATAGCTGCCCGAGGCACAGCTGCCCACAGATGTGCAAGCAGGCAGACGTGAGCAGAGCTGTATCCCAGGAGTCCAGGAGTCACCTGCATCCCTGTCAATTGCCACAGAAATGCTTTTGCAGCAGCTCAGGCTCATTCTAGCTAAGAGCGCGTCCAATGGGGGCAGGGCGGGGGGATGGTAGCTTCATCTGCACACTGGACTTCCACGGTTTCTTTCTTTTTCATCTACGTTGCTGCACTCTCCCCCCCCACCCCCACTGGAGTTGTTATTTTAAACACTCTGCAAATAAAAGCTTAAGAATGACCTGTGGCCTTTCTAATCTTTCATAGCAAATGTTACTTTTTCTCAGTCATAGTTATAAATTACGTGTAAAATTAGTATTTAGAATGTGTAGATTGGAGAATTCCAGTTACTGAGTGGAGACACAAAACTGTGCCCCCTCCTCCCCACACTAAGAATGAAGATGTGGGAAAACAGAAGGCATTAGCAGGTTTTCTTTCACCCAACAGAAAAATGAGGGTTTTTTTTTTTTTTAATCAGAAACAATAATCATCTGAAGACAGACTCCTGCAGTGGTGCGTGCTGCTTGACCTCAACTACAGCAAAGCTGGGAGATCACTGATACAGTTGGCCACAGCCCAGTTTCTTTCGTTCTTTTTTTTTTTTCCTCAAAAAAATTTTTTTTTAATTTTTTTATTAAGTATTTTCCTCATTTACATTTCCAATGCTATCCCAAAAGTCCCCCATACCCTCCTCCCCCTACCCACCCACTCCCACTTTTTGGCCCTGGCGTTCCCCTGTACTGAGGTATATAAAGTTTGCGTGTCCAATGGGCCTCTCTTTCCAGTGATGGCCGACTAGGCGATCTTTTGATACATATGCAGCTAGAGTCAAGAGCTCCGGGGTACTGGTTAGTTCATAATGTTGTTCCACCTATAGGGTTGCAGATCCCTTTAGCTCCTTGGGTACTTTCTCTAGCTCCTCCATTGGGAGCCCTGTGATCCATCCATTAGCTGACTGTGAGCATCCACTTCTGTGTTTGCTGGGCCCCCGCACAGCCCAGTTTCTAACTTGAACACTGCGAAGGCCCTTGTGTTGAAAGTCTGTCCCCAGCTTCAGACACAAGTGGGAGGTTCTGGAGCCTTTAGTAGGTGGGGTCAGTGTCTTAGGAGACTTCTAGTAGCTCAAACACTCTGCAAGTATGAGTACTTGAGTTTCAATTCCCAGGACCCCTGTAAAAAGCCAGGCATGACTGCATGTGCCTGTAACCCCAGCCTTGGAGGGTGGATCTCCAGTGATTCTCTGTCTGCTACTTCAGAGCTTGACTACAAAGTTTAGCTACAATGAGAGACCCCTTTCAAAGTGGTTAAGCAGAGAACAATAAGGGAAGAAAACTAGTGTTCTCTTCTGGCCTCTGCATATGAGTACCCAGGTGTGTATACCCATATATCTACAGGCAACACACACACAAACACACACACATGACACACACACACACACACAAACACACAGAGTCACACACATTCATACATACACACTCATTCACACACACCTACACTCTCACACACACAAATATACATATATACAAACATACAAACACACACATGCACACACTTTAAAAACCATAAAGACTTAACCAGAAACAAAAACTATGCAAAATGACACCAGCTACAACAAACAAAAGAAATAGAGTTTCAACAAACATCATATTCTAGTTGGACTTGTGAATTGTACTAAAAGCTTGGAAAATGTGCTCCCTCGTGCTAGTAAAGTAAGGACCTGGAATTGCCTCCATCACTCAGAAGACTCCATTTGCCTTTGAATTCTCAAATATCATCAAATTATGATGTAAAGAACTACAAAATAAGCCTATGGGTCTAGAGAGGCAGCTAAGTGGCCAAGGGCACTGGTTGCCCTTGCAGAATGCCTGGGTTCCATTCCCAGACCCCATGTGGTGTCTTACTGCCATGGGTAACTCCAGTTCTGGATAAGAAAGGGAGGGGTGGAGTGAGGGTGGGGATAGGGGTTGGGAGGCGGAGTGTCTGCTGCCCATTTCCGGCTGCCACAGGCACTGCACACATGTGGTGCACAGACAGATATGCAGGCAAAACACCCACACACATAAAACAAAATTAATAAGTCTTCAAAAAATTAAAACTAGGACTTTGATATAAAAACAAAGAATCTAGCAAAAACAATTAAAAGGAGGAAATAAATAAAATGTTAAAACATGTTTTAAGGGCATTCGAGAAACTAAGTATTTTTTTTTCAAATAAAAATGTTAAATGTGCATGTTAGCCTAGAAATAAAACAGATTAGTGGGCCACAGAGCATAAAACCATCACCCATGGAGTTATTTTGTCAACTGTCAGACCTGCACATGCCCACCTGTCCCAGTTGGAGTATGGCTTTAAGCAAGCACGCCATGTTGCTTCACAGGGAGAAAAGACAGGACATCCAGTCTGTATGCAAGGTAATTCTCCTTCTTTGTCATTTCTATGCGTTTCTGTTTCTTTGTTTTCTGTAATTCAAGTTTATCATCAATGGCCATTGGTATTGTTTATTTAAAATTTTCACTCAGGCAACAGAAAGTTTTACTATATCTACCTTAAAGCATTTCTCAGAGACAGGCAGCTCTCTGTGAGTTCAAGACCAGTCTGGTCTACAGAGCAAGTTCCAGGACAGCCAGGGCTACCCAGAGAAACCCTTACTAAGGAAACACACACACACACACACACACACACACACACACACACACACACACACACTCCTTTTGGCATTCCTTCAATTATTGCATTTTCACTAATATTGTATCACTATTCAATATTTTGTATTATGCACTAATTTTTCAAAATAGCTGGGGACAAAGTTAATTTTAGTTTAACACATTGTGGGTTTTCAGACTTTTACTATGAGAGGATATGGTATGTCTTGTTTACATAGTAAAAGATGATTATTACCTTGAAATGATCCTGAATTAATTCTAGTTATTAGTTTAAATCTCACTTGCAGTCATATTAAGTTAATAATTATGCTTTAATTTGATTATAATTAAATTAATGCTGTTAATTAAATTCTTATTAGGATATATACATATATGTATATGTATATATTCTAATTTCCTTTGCTATCTAAGGCAATAAAAGAATGCAGGAGAATTATGCAAAGTTTATAGATATAAAATTTAAGTGTCTGAAGGGATGGCTTGACCTGCTGCTGTCCCAAAGCAAACTGAGTTTGCTTCCCAGCACCAGTGTCAGGCTGCTCATACCACCTGCCACAGTAGCTCCGAAGGTTCCCACGACTCTTCTGGTCGCTACAGGAATACATGCACCTCTCTCTCTTTCTCTCTGTCTGTCTGTCTCTCTCTGTCTGTCTGTCTGTCTGTCTGTCTGTCTGTCTGTCTCTCTCTCTCTCTCTCTCTCTCTCACACACACACAAATAAAAGTTAAGATAATTTTAAAAATTTAAGCATTTTTCTGATAACAAGACAAGAACAGAATATGTCCACACAGAATGTGTCACACAGGTTGATACATGGGCTGTCAGAAGTCTTACCATATACTTGTATGTGTCTGTATTCACACACAGCTGCCTGTTCATATTATTTGTATAAATGGCGAGAGCCTTTACTATGTCACTCTCTTTTCACTGAAAATGTGATAAATTGAAAGATCCAAGAACACTCACCTCAGAGGCCCAGCATGATGGCAAACCCCAATGGCTGGTAATGTGCCTGTGCACCACCCTCCTCTTGGCCATAACCTTCTTCTTGATGACCTTCTTCTTGGTGATAAGAAAGCCTGTGTCTTCTCGAGGGCTCAGGAGGAGTGACATGACACGTTTCACAAACCAGCTGCATTACCTTGCTCAGAGCATTTTTCTGGAGCAATGGCATCAGGAAACAATCTCTTGCCTCTCCCTCTGGAGATGATACATTCTGAGAGGGAATGAGGGCTCAGCGGAGGTGTGCTCGTTTTTATCTCTCTTGCAGAAGCAATTGTTCCCTCCTTGTATACTGAGATGCTGAGAAGGGTGTGGTGAAATAAACAAATGGTTTTCCTTTGTATCTCTAGGATGACGTCCATGTATTTACATCTGTCCTTTTCTTCTTAGTATCCTCTTTCTAAAAATGTGTACTAATTTTCATTTCATGTGTATAAGTGTTTGTCTGCATGTCTGTTTCTTGTGTACTATTGGTGTGTAATGCAGGGAAAGGCAGAGGAGGCCATTGGATCCCCCAGGACTGGCATTACAGATGTTTGTGGAGCACCACGGGTGCTAGGAACCAAGCCTCTTCAAGAGAAGCCAGTGTTCCTAATCACTGATAGATCACTCAAGTCCTTTCTTATTCTTTTTAAGAAAATTGAATAATGGGAGTTAAAGAGGTAAAAATAATATTTCTTCCCCTCCCTCACCTCCTTCCCTCCAGTCCTTTCTGTATCCTTCCTTAGATTTCCAGGTAACCCTCCCACGGTTACTTGGTTACTACTGGGATAACTTCAGGTAGGACTGTGTAAATTCTACTGTTGCTGAGAGAGATTCAATGAGAAAACTTGAGCCCTGTCCCCCACCCCCAGACTCTCAAACTGTTGAAACAAGAGTCCCCAGAGAACTGGAATGTCCCCAGGAATCAATGGCTGAAGACCTCGAATGACCTTCTACTTTCCCTGGCTCTTGTATTTTTACATTGGATGCTGGGGACTGGTGGCTATGTCTAGCTTTTTGGGATGTCAGAGTTCAGACTTGAGTTTTAAAATCTCCAGTAACACAAGCAGTCATCAGGACCTATGGAGGATGGAGGGAGGCAGGAACCCACCAGTTTCTGCACCATCAAGGAGTGGGAAAGCCTGGAAACACTTTTGATTAATAGCAAGCTGCTCTCTTGTAGCCTTTCTTAAAGACATGAAACAAGTCGGATTAAAACACAATAGGTTTCCAGGCCACAAGCTCTTCTCTCCCAGGCAGCGCTGAGACTTCACTGTGAGGCTGTGGAGAGCTCCTTAGGCAATCTTCACTTCTAAGAATCTCCTTCTGGTTTCCAACAATTCCATCTGAAAGCAGCTTTGCTCTTTACAGCAATTAATTCTGCGAACCAATCCTCTGTTAAATTACCCTTAGAAAATATTTACAAATTATGATGATTGTTCTCCTATAACTAAGTCTTTGTTATTTATTTGGCTTTGTGCTGTTGTTTTTGTTACAAAACACTTTGTTTTTCCACGTAGGAGGTCCAGCTTCCCATTGTTGAAGTCAGAGACCAGCGGGATGGAATTAAATGCACTCCCCTTATGCTGGTGGGCTAGTTGTGAAAGATGACTAGGAATTCTGATTGGCTCAAATGTTTGTGAGCCTTGCCATTTAAATAGCTATCCTTAAGAATGCCATGTGTCTTCAGAAGATGCACATCAAGTAATGTTCTTATAAATGGCAATGATTTGGTTGTTAGCCAGGAGTCCTCAAAAACTATTGCCTGGTTATGGAAAGAAATTGAGCTGGATTCTTTCACAGAGAACATCTCTTAATTAAGGCACAAAAGTGCTAAGAATTTGGCACACCCTTCCGTGCCCACTATGTGTCGTTTTATATTTGTCTCTCCATAGCATTTACTCAGCTCTTTCAGAGGGAAATCTAGAATTTTCCCCCACAGCAAGTTTAGTTTCTTCTCTCTTTACTCCATTTGCCATTTGATGCCTTCAGGGTTGGTGGAGGGCAAGGCACAGACAGCATGGGAAAACAACTGAAAACCCATTTGTCCATTCAACATGGTCTTTAAGCATACAGAGATACAGGGATGAGGAGCTATGATGTCATTGTCTCATCCCTGTCCTAGACTTCGACTTTCGGGTACTGTTTGAGTCCCAGACACATCTAGTAAACATTACATAGCTTCTGAGGATGTCAAATGCTTCTTCCCCAAACCCACCTTTTCTTGCAACCCCATGCAAAAGCTCAACATAGACTCTGAGTCAAAATCATATAGAGTAGGGGAATGGATTCAGAGGCCATGCTCTTGGCTCCCACAGTCAGTGGGGACAGGAAGTGGGGATACACTGTGGAAGGGCTACTGTTGTCAGTGTCCTGCAGGGGTATTAGCATACTACAGAATCAGTAACTCAGTGTATGGCTGAAACTTCAGAATAGCAAATGTGTTAGAGGGTTCCAAAGCCAAGGGGAACTTAAACAACAGACAGAACGTGGTCTCTGCCCACCCACAGGGTCATCTGAATTCTGTCCACCAAGAGGCAAGTGTGGGAAGGTGCAGGAGTCCACTGTCACTCTGATGCTCAATATGGAGCTCTGGAGGCTCAAATGAAGTAGGTTTGACAGGTGTGTCCAGCCTGTGTACATTTCCATTTGACTTCACCATGGAGAACACTTGTACTGTAGGCAGGAGGTGAAGTAGAAACTTCTAGTTTTTTTGGAAAGTTAGTTATGTTAAATGTTGTTTTGCTGGGACACACATGTAAAAGGATGTCTTACTGAAGCAAACATGAAAGACTGTTTTTCTGAAGCAGACACAGGTGTTTTGATATAACAGACATGTGAAAGGACACTTGATGAAGGAATATAACTATGACCCCACAGACAGTGGGAGACGAGCAATGATTATTGGTTTGGTTTGCTCTGCCTGCCTCACTATTCTTTGCTATAGACTCGCATGCATTGGTTTGCCTTATATAGTGTTGTTGAGCTCAATTTGTGGTAATGATGCCATTGAGCCTGCCTAAGAACTGCTTGTGAGTCTCCTGCAGCAGCTTCCCACTTCCACAGCCTCACCTCAGGCTGATTGGTGAGCTTTGTGATTCCTTCAGGATTCAACTACAGCTGCCTGGTGTCTCCTTGCTGAGAGGACTGGACTGCGGCTGCTGGTTCTTGCCTGGTGTCTGCCTGCATAGAGGACTGGTCTGCAGCTGCTGAGTCATATTTAGTGTTTGCTATGGAAATGAACTGCTGCTAAAGAAGATCAAGCTCACTCCCAAAGGACTATTGTTGAACAGATTCACTTTCCTCATATTCTAATAACTTTTCCTTCTACTACCTCTGCTGGGTGGAGGACTAGAGGAAAGGTTGAACCCTTATTAGATGTAGGTTGTAAAAAATTTATTCCTACAATGAGTTACACAGACATATATGCAAGCAGCACACTCATATATATATAAAATAAATACTCTTTGAAACCTTTAAGAACAAACATTCCCCACCTCAGTTTTAGAATCTAATGATGATCAACTATTACTCATGTCCATAGAAGGTACTAGAAAAGCATTTGATGATATCAAAATGAACAGATTCACAGCCTCTGTTGTTACTCATATGAAGTCTCTGTACCTTACAGAAACATAATACCATTGGTTCTTATTTCTTCCATCAAAACCTGCAGATGACCAATACTATGCCACAAATTTCTATGGATCAAAACTCTTTTCTACAGGAAGAAGGCAGGAGGCTCATGAGATTCAGGAAGTAACAACTAACAAGTCTCAGGAAGTTCGCTAAATTAAGAAGATTCACAAGGTTCATCATCAAGCTTATAGAAGTAGCAATATCTGCCATAGAGAGGTGGCTTTCAGACCCATGGAGCTGAGGGCAATTTGTGAGAGAGCTCTGGGGATTTAGCTTTCGTGAGTTCATGTGAACTGGTGTGGGATTTTCAGAGACAGCTGCTGCCTTTGAGTAGTCTATGCTCCTGGGAGTCACCTCTACATGTGCTCTTGGGATTAACACTTCAGTAAAACCACTTGTTTGCCAAGGTAGTCCTTAGTAGAGTTATGAATTTAGTTGGGTGTTGGTGCTCTATCTGATTTAGTTGGAAAAGCCAGATTTCAGCTCCCTAAAGAACATTATAGAGGAACATTCCCTAATAGTTTGATTGGGTAAATAAAGACAGCAGAAGCAAATTGTTGGGTGAGGATATAGAGGCTGGTTTTCTGGGTCCCAGGAGGAAGAGAATGAGATGACATTGAAAAAAGGCCTTTTCAGACAGGCTGTGGAGAGGAGAATATGGACACCATGTAAACCTGGGTGCTATTAGACCCAGTGCAGCCTCTGCCACTGGATGAATTCTAAGGTAGAATAGCTGATGAGTTTAGGACAATAGATTCTGGGCTCAGCAGTTATATTATTTGGCTGATTTTAAAATATTAAGATTGTTGGTGTTTACCATTCGAGATGATTCAGATAGGCTTTATCATGGAGTGGTCATTGGAGGACTGCAGAGCGCTTGGTCAGTGGAATGAGAGTGGTAGCTGCAGATGTTCTCAGGAGGGCTGGATGTTGGGTGGCTTAGCAACCAGTTGTGGTTAGCTGGATAAGACAATTGTTTCTGGCAATGAGCAAGAGGAAAGCAGCGACTGGGAGAGATAGCTGTGGGAGCTGAGTGTGAGACCTCTGCAGTTAGAGGCTGGTGGAGCTAGCTGCTAGAGGTTGAGAGAGCTCTCAAGAAAGAGCAAGCTTGGATTATAAAATCACACCTAACAGCATGGAAGCAACACACAGCAAATCCATGTTACAGCATTATGGAGGCAAGTTTTATCATCGTTTTTCCAGGGTTACAGTTTCCATGGTGCTTGAAACTGGTCTCTTCTTTTCCTTTTAATAATTTGTGAGGATTTGCTGGATTTTTCTTATTACTTCACATTTATCTTTATAAAACTTTTAAGAGACATGGAATTCAAGGTTCCCAGAGGTTAAAAAAGAAAGAAAAGAAAAGAAACCAAAATGTTGAAAGACACTTAGCAAAGTCACTGGGCTAAAGAGACGCAAGACCCTTCTCACTTAGATTGTAACTCTCTATCAGACTATCAAGTTTCCCATGGGCTGCTAAATCAAATATGTGCTTTCTTCTTTTAATGACAAGAAGCAAAACAAAAACAAAAAAACAACAACAAAACCCCCCAAAATTCATATTTTGCTGAATATAATGAATGGTTTAAAAACTCTGTAAGATTTTAATAAATTGAAAGTGGTTAAATATTATATAAACTACCAAACCTGTGTCACACATATGTAGCTTACAAAGGATTCTTCTTTTTTCTCTGGAAAGGTAACATATAGAAAGGTCGTAAAGGTTGATTTCTGCATCATTTTTGGCACAGTTTCTGAAGAAAATTGCTCTTTATTCATAAGTCCAGAGACAGTTTCCATGCTGTGCTGTGCATAGTTTAGCAGGTGAACAATGAAACACTTCCGAGCCGACTTTTCTCCTGAGCTGCAGAATTTCCTGACCCTTTGGTGGCTGCTCTTGCTTCCTTTGTCATTGCCCACAGCTTCCCAATGTTAGAGCATGAGGAGCAAATGTTACTATCAATGGCATAAGTATTTAAGACTTGTCAGGGCTCAGAAGAGGCTCAGCAAGCGAGAGTGCACGCTACTCAATACGATGACCCAAGTTTGGATGCCAGCACCCATATACAAAGTCTCAGTTGCCTTAACCCCAGTGCTGTGTATGTCAGAGGCAAGGGGACTGCTAAAACCTGCTGGGCACTGGCCTAGTAACTAGGTCAATGAAAGACCTTTTTCTCCAAGGAACACGAAGAAAGTGACAGCTTCAGTGGTAGGGAGGTGGGTCATGCATGAGAACTGGAAGCACATCCCTTAGGGCAAACATGCACTGGAAGCCCTGTGTTATATTTTTAAATTAATGGGGAATTCAGTTCATTTGACAATCTAAATTTATCTCTTATTCCAATCAGAGCTTCAGACACTTGGAAGCACAGTTCCGTGGGGCAGTGCATTACTGAGTACCTGGTCTACAACAATCCACAGGTTTTAAGACAGGTTCAGGTATTCATGCTCCACACAGAGGACTTAACAAAAACTTTGTTGAAGAAAAGACACAGAAAGATTTATATATCCACTCTCCATTGCAAGCTGTTGATAATTACTTTATAATTGGTGAGATATAACTGATATTTCTCAAATGCATATAACTTATAAATGCTTTTTTAAAAAAGTAATGTATTTATTTTAAGTACATTGATGCTTCGCCTTCATGTATGTTTGTGTGAGGGTGTCGACCCCGAAATTACACTGTTGTGAGCTGTTATGTGGGTGCTAGGAATTGAATCTGGGTCCCCCTAGAAGAGCAGTAAGTGTTCTTAACTGCTGAGTCATCTCTCCAGCCCTAAGAACTTGTAAGTTCTAGAAAGTGCTCCACCCATCCTCCCTCTGGGCAGTTTATTCTCTGGCTTCCAGAGAGGCCCCCTGATGGGATCACTCAAAGAGACCCAGTCACATTTTGCACATTCTTGCTTATTTTGGGGGGATTTAAGATGATTTTTGCAATGCAAAGATGTCTCTTGTCATTGTTGTCTTAGTTAGGGTTTCTATTGCAGTGAAGTAACACCATGACCAAAAGCAACTAGGGAAAGAAAGTTTATTTGGCTTATACTTCCATATTACTGTCTGTCATCAAAGGAAGTCCCGGCAGGAACTCAAACAAGGGAGGAACCTGGATGCAGGAGCTGAAGTAGAGGCCTCAGAGGGGTGCTGCTTACTGGTTTGCTCCTCATGGCTTGCTCAGCTTGTTGTCTTACTCAGCCTAGAACCACCAGCCCAGGAATGGCTCCACCCACAATGAGCTGGGCCCTATTGATCATTAATTAAGAAAATGCCTTACAGCTGAATCTTATGGGGCTTTTTGTTTTTTGGTTTTTTTGTTTGTTTGTTTTTGTTTTTGTTTTCAATTGAGATTTCCTTCTTTCAGATATCTCTAGCTTCTGTCAAGTTGATATATAACTAGCCAGGACAATCGACCCCTTCTCAACTTGACACACAAACACACCATTGCTAAGTCTCACTTTTCCTCTCCTGTTCATCCCCGAGATCACACAGTAATGGCTACATCACAGTGTAAAGCATTTTTGCAAACTTTGAGAGTCTACAGTCTTTGCAGTTCAAACACTTGAAAACCTTTAACATTTTTTCTCTTAAAAATACCTCAGTACAGGGGAACGCCAGGGCCAAGAAGTGGGAGTGGGTGGGTAGGGAAGTGGAGGGGGGGGTATGGGGGACTTTTGGGATAGCACTGGAAATGTAAATGAAGAAAATACCTAATAAAAATTTTAAAAAGAAAATAAAAGAAAACAAACAAACAAAAAAAAAACCAAAATATCAGCTGGGCAGTGGTGGCACATGCCTTTAATCCCAGCACTTGGGAGGCAGAGGCAGGAGGATTTCTGAATTCGAGGCCAGCCTGGTCTACAGAGTGAGTTCCAGGACAGCCAGGGCTACACAGAGAAACCCTGTCTCGAAAAACAAAAACCAAATAAATAAATAAATAAATAAATAAATAAATAAATAAATGCAAAATATCTTTAAATTTTTAATATTTGAACAGTGGGCTCCTAAAATAAAAAATAAGTTAAATACATCCTTACTTCAAGACAGTAGAATGAAGACAAAGTCAAAATCAAGTCAAAGTTAAACCAAACCCTAAAAGTGTCTTCTAGGCTCTTCCAAAGGGCTTGGGTCTCTCTGCCCTCTGTAGGACCCTGGGCTCGGGTTGACTTCACTCCACTGCTGCTGCTGTTCTTGATTATCTCATGGTCATCTCCAAAATGCTGGGCTGTACTTTCACCAATGGCCTCCCCTGGCCTCTCACAGTGCCAAGCCCCAGATGCCTATCATGACCCCTTCATGCCTTCAAAACTGTACCACTTGGGTGACTCTTACACAACCAAGTTCAGTTGCCAGTGTGAGGTACAACCTTGACCACACAAGCTCTAGAACACAGCTTCTCTGCGCTGACTCTCAGGAAATACCTCCCAGAAGATTTGGCCTCAATGATGCTGGGTGTTTTGTTTTGTTTTGTTTTGTTTTGTTTTGTTTTGTTTTGTTTTGTTTTTCTGAATCACTGATATTATTTCAGCTTCAGCTAACCACTATCAATTGTTCCTGTAAAGCAAATGTTTCACTTTGGCCGTTCTGGTCTGCTGTTAATCACAGCCAATTTTTTAGACATCACAAAATCCTTCCCATAAACGGCCAGCAGAGTCTTTGCTTTCCTCTGAACTTTCACAAGCCAGGCTCCATCATCCACAATACTCTCAACATTCTTATCTTCCAAGCTCACTTCACCACTGCAGTCCATCATTGAAGAAAGCCAGGACAAGAATTCAAACAGGGCAGAGACCTGGAGCTAACATAGAGACGATGGAGGGCTGCTCCCTATTGGCTTGCTCCTCATAGCTTGCTCACCCGACTTCTTACAGAATTCAGGACCACCAGCCCAGGGGTGGCACCACCCACAGTGGGCCAGGCCCTCCCATTTCTCACTAATTAAGAAAATATCCTACAGCCAGATGTCATGGAGACATTTTCTCAACTGAAATTCCCTGCTTTCGAATAGCTCTAGCTTATATCAATTTGACATAAAAGAGCCAGGACAGTGTTATTGTTGTTTTGGGGGGAATACACCAAAGCTTGAGGCTAAAATATCAACTGACTTGTTTGTTACTCTGCTGTGTCTTTTACTGGAATGCTGGTTTAAAATCATGCACATCTTTGCAGTCTGCTCAATACTGGCCTTTGTCTGGTATATCCACCCACATTATTGTATATATGCATTTGCAGGAGAAATTATTGCTTTAGTTAGTTTCACCAAACTATTTAAAAGATGATAATTAAATAAAAGACTTCTATATTTAAAAATTTGAGGGCAGCTCAGAGAGTAATCCAGCTCTAGAGGCTGAAAGATCCAAACAGGCATTTTGTGTACTCTCCTGATAGATATCTCTAAAGTCTGCTTCCATTATCTGTAAAATGGGTGAACAGTAAAGGGTATCCCCAAAAATTTAAATGATCATGTAGTCCTATTGAGTAATATGGGGCTAAGGCCCATGGTAAAGGAATAATAAACATGGCTGTTAATTTTCCCTTTCATATCTTTGTTAGTATAGTTAAATTCTTGTTCAAGAAATTATTCAGCTGGAAATCTAAAAACATTGTTTTAATGATGAAAAACTAATTAGTCGTATCGTACTTTAGTTTCATGAAAAACATTTTACTTTGTGTAATTCTCTTAACCTATGATATGGCTATCATTTTTTTTTAAGACTGTTTTTGTGTATGTGTCTGACTCTGCGTATGTCTATGTATATGTGATTATGTGAGTATGTGTGTGTTTGTGTCTCTTTGTGTGTTGGTGTCTGTGTGTGTACTGGTGTGTGTGTGTGTGTAGGTGTCTGTGTGTGTGTTGGTGTGTGTGTGTGTATGTAGGTATGTGTGTTGGTGTGTGTGTGTATGTAGGTGTGTGTGTTGGTGTCTGTGTGTGTGTTGGTGTGTGTGTATGTATGTATGTATGTGTGTGTATTTGTGTGTATGCCACATTGTGCACAGATGACCACAGATGCCAGAAGAAAGTGTCAGATTCTTTGTAGTTGGAGTCACAGTAAGCTGTAAGTCACCTGGAGTGTGCACTGGGAAGGGAACGCTGGTCCTCTTGCAAGAATAGCAAGTGCTTTTAACTCCTGAGCTATCTTCCTGGGCCTTCTATCACTTAGCCTTTTACAAAAAAATTACCTAAGACAGGAAATACTTAAATAACATCATCAAGTCTACAGATAAACAACAGAAGTGCACTTGAGTAGAATTGAATTGAATGTACTTGAGTAGAATTATGTTTAAGCCAGGAAAGGGTTTCTATAATCTAAGCACTTGTGAGGTAGAGGTAGGAGGGTCTTGAGTTCAAGACCAACCACAGATACACAAGTGAAATTGAGGCCACTCTGAGATACATGAGACTTTATATTTAAAATAACAAACAAAACAAAACAAAATATACATACAAATCCCAAAACTAATTTTATTTTTCCTTTTATTGGGCATTTTTTAATTTACATTTTCAAATGTTATCCCCTTTCCAGGTCCCCCCTCTAGAAACTCCCTATCCCTCCTCCCCTGACTCTATGAGGGTGCTCCCCCACCCACCCACCCACCCACTCCCACCTCTGATCCTCACATTCCCCTACACTGGGGCATTGAACACTCTCAGGCCCAAGGGCCGTTTCTCCCACTGATGTCCAAACAAGGCCATCCTCTGCAACATATGCTGTTGGAGCCATGGGTGCCTCCCTCCATGTGTACTATTTGGTTGGTGGTCCAGTCCCTTGGAGCTCCAGAGGGGGGGTAGTCTGGCCAGTTGATACTGTTGCCCCCACCATGGGGCTGCAAACTCCCTCAGCTCCTTCAGTCCCTTCTCCATCTAGGACCCAGTGCTCAGACCAACGGTTGGCTGTGAGAATCCACCTTTGTATTTGTCAGGTTCTGGCAGAGCCTTCAGGAGACAGCCATTTCAGGCTCCTGTCAGCAAGCACTTCTCAGCATCCAAATTAGCATCCAGATTTGACGACTGTATATGAGATAGATTCCCAGGTCGGGCAGTCTCTGGATGGCCTTTCTTTCAGTCTCAGCTCCACACTTTGTCTCCATATTTCCTCTTGTGAGCATTTTGTTTCCCCTTCTATGAAGCACTGAAGCACCCACACTTTGGTCTTCCTTCTTGAGCTTCATATAGTCTGTGAATTGTATCTTGGGTATTCTGAACTTTGGAGCTAATATCCACTTATAAGTGAATGCATACTGTGTGTGTTCTTTTGTGATTGGGTTACCTCACTCAGGATGATATTTTCAAGTTCCATCCATTTGCCTGCGAATTTCATGAAGTCATTGTTTTTAATAGCTGAGTAGTACTCCATTGTATAAATGAACCACATTTTCTGTATCCATTCCACTGTTGAGGGAAATCTGGGTTGTTTTCAGCTTCTGGCTATTATAAATAAGGCTGCTATGAACATAGTAGAGCATGTGTCCTTGTTACATGTTGGAGCATCTTCTGGGTATATGCCCAAGAGTGGTATAGCAAGGTCCTCAGATAGTACTATGTCCAATTTTCTGAGGAATTTTGTTTCTATGTATCTCTGCATGTGTGTGTGTGTGTGTGTGTGTGTGTGTGTGTGTGTGTGTGTGTGTAGTGCTGACAGTGGTCACAAGAGGCCACATGGTCCAGGAACTGAAGCCTCAGGCATTTGTGAGGTGATTGACTTGAGTTCTTGAACTAGAACTTAGTTCCTCTGAAAAAGCAGCATGTGCTCTTGACCCTGAAAATCTCTCCAGCCTCAACTCTTGGTATCATAACAAGTGAATATCAGTCTTAATGTTTTAATGGTTTTGATTAATGTACTCACATACTTAATATTTTAAGCAAATCCTGTTTTTAGGATCTATATAAAAATGATTAAAAAAATGATTTGCCAGCCAGATGTGATGACTCATGTCTGCAATCCCCATGCTGCGACCTTGTCTCAGAATTAAATAAATAATGAATAAAATGAGAATCACTTGCTACATCTAAACTGGCACAGTTACTGAAATATCTGTGAGGAGAAAGCATTTGTCCTTCAAATGTCTTTTGGAACGATCTTAGAAAATGTCTGTTCTGGAGACTCTGCTAAAGAATTTGTAAAGATGTGGAGAGCCTTGGCTCTTGTGGTTTTAAGTCAAGATCGATATTAACAGTGCATGTGGTCCTCCAGCATGAGCAGTGTGAGCTCTGCTGCTGGCCAGCCCCAGGGCACACGGAGCAGCCTCCCAGTGGATGAATGCTCAGAGCATCCATGTGGGGGTTGGTGTTCTTTTCTGAACTGCTTGGTAGTCACAAAACAGAGAGACTTAACTTTATGTCACACTAAGCATGCATCTTGTCCTGTGAATCCTTCTGACCTGCCTGAGCTCTGATTTCAAGACACCTCTGGTGTCCTAAATAAGGGACATAGGTAAATAATTCTGTAACTGAAAACTGCAGTGATTTGTGTAAATGGAGAAGAAAGAGATGGTAGTGCAGTTTTTATGTCTATTGACTATAACAGGCAGGTGGCTGACTGCTCAGTCCCTGGTTCCTGGGACGAAAGGTGCCTGGTTATTTCAGGGTCTGAGTTGACACTGATATTAAAGCCAATCATCACATGAGTTCCCTGTTAGACTGACGCGTGCTCAGCTACAGAACACAGAAGTCTTAGGCAAGATCCCACTGACAGAAAGCCTGCTGTGCAGACTCCAGGGGCCCCTTTCCTTGTGCAAGTGAGTAATTGAAGCTGACATCTTCAATACCTGGTACAAACTTCAAATTGAGGTCAGTGAAACTCCAAGCTGATTTCACACCTAGAGCTGGTAGAGAACCTGGGTGTCACCCTTAAAGGTCTAAGACACAGAAGTAGTGGATGGCAGTGCACTCAGAATAACTCAAAGCAGTGACATGGCAGGAGGGTGAACGGATGTCCATTGCTGAAAGCTAAACTAGGTGATTTTACCAAAGACAATCCTTAAGTCTGATATCTCTTCAGACAGAAGTGGCTTACACCTCAGGAATGTGGTATAGACATTCTATGGATTCTTTCTTCTCTATATCATTCAGTATATAATGTCAAAAACAATTTCACCCCTTACCCCCACACCCACAAAAGAGACAACGGTATGAATTATCCATCAGCATCAGGCCACCTCTTGACAAATGCACTCCCTCCAGGCTTCCCAAGGGAATCGCAATGGTCCACAGCACAGGTGCTATTGGGTACATGAGGCCTGGTGTGGAGGCAGCTAGAACAGGAGCAGAACTGCTAATTCACACACCCTGTGGAGGGCGAAGCCTTCTGTAGATGCTGGAGCACATTAGGGTCACAGGGCCATTAAGGCCCTAGAGCACATTGGACTTTTTAAAATGTCATTTATTTAAGGTGTTGATCCTGGTGGTGGTCGGGTTTCCTAGCCTGTTCTTAGGCTGATGCATCTTGCTGGCCATATGTTAGTCTTTCCAAAGCAAAAGAAAACTTACTATCCTGTAACTCCCACCAGGAAGAAGCAGGTGTTTAGACCATACCTTTTTCTGAAGGGAGTACATAGTCTACCTGGTGTTCTCATTGAATTACAGGGTAACAGAGATGGCCGGGCTGGATAGCAGGTGGCTCTGACAGAGCCCTGGGTGTGCGCTGTCTCTGAGATGTTGAGTACTGCGTTGGTCCTATGGTCTGTCCCTTTGATGTTAGGGACATTACCAAATATACACTTAGGGAATTTGTGGCCACCCAGCGGAATTGGAGCAGCTGTTCTGATTGTTGGAGGCAGAGGATTTTTATTATATATATATATATAATATATGTATAATAAATATATATAATATATTTTTCTTTTTCTTTTTTTTCTATTTTCTCTTTCCTTAAGATGGCTTCTCTATGAGCCCAGGCTTGAACTGAAGTATTGCCTCACCTTCATTTCCAGAGGTCTGGGACTATGGACAGAGACACCACTCACGGCTTACAAATCTGTCCAGAGCTCCCGGAAGCTCCCAGGCCTTAGATTTAATGGGGTTATTGTGAATGGGACACTGCAGTCTGCGGGTGGGGTATGTCGGCCCAGTGAATAGTCCCATGCAGAACCAGCGGGGGGCAAAGAAAAAGCTTTGGCACTGAGCATGCCCAGAGCAGCGGCCTGAGTTCTGGGCCTGGCTCTCCACCAATGCTTTACCCATTCTAGCTCATGCCTGTGTCCACAAAAGGACCCTCTACCATGCACTGAAGCATGATCTTCTGTTGTGGAGAAGCCATCCGAACCCATGGACGTGAACTAAAGCAGGTGACACTGCACCTAAGGCTTTCCTGAGAAGATAATGGTGATAGAAATCCGAGGTCCCGGTAGCAACTTGGCAAGAGAACACAGACGGCTTGTCCGAGATGGCCGGGATGGATAGCTTTTGCTTAGTTCGTGTATCAGCTAAGGATGATACCCAAAAGTACATTGCATTCATGTTAGGTTGACAAAGAGCTAAATTCAGAGTGCGCGTTGAGAAATAAGAGTGTGAATGTAAAGTGAACGTAAAATTTAAAAATAAAAGATACCGAGCTGGCGAGATGGTTCACTGATAAAGAACACTGGCTGCTCTTCCAGGGAACCCGAGTTCAGTTCCCAGGACCCACATCAGGGAGCCCACAACTGCCTGTAACTCCAGTTGCAGGGTATCGAATGCCTTCCTCCAGGCTCTAAGGGCACTACACGCATGTGCATGAACCTCCACCGAAACACACATACTTTATTTTAAAAGTAAAATAGTCGTATTTATGATTAACAGCTTGGACTGTATGAACTATATCTGCATTAAATGCCAAGTGTGGCTGATATGAAGGCAGATAATACAGGCATGGCCACCCTTTTTTTGGTTATTCGGAATGTATTAATACTGCCTTTGTTCCTTTTTAAATTTATTCAAGCCTGTTCTCTTTTTCAATTTGGAACACCGGTCAGTGAAAGGGATTCAGAAGTAGCGCAGGCTTCCAAATCTGCAGCCGCAAGGATCCAAACGATAATATCTCTGAAAATCAAAACAAGAAACTCTGGGATGGAAAAAAAAATCTCTGAATGGTTTTCAACCTCTGTTTTATATAAAATTCCTCTTTGACTTGGAATTTTCGTAAGAGATCGGTTTCATATAGATGACAAAAATAATAAGCATGCCTTCTCACTTATGACAAAGTTCCTTGCAATACAGATGTGTTCTGTATGCAACAGCACACACTTAATTTTCAGTAGTATCTTTCTATCCTGCTGACACATGGTTATTTGGATTTTGATGTAAAATAACTCCAGCTTCCAGAAACAGTTATATAGAGAAAGAGTAAAACCAATTACACTGTGTTATTGTTAACATTAGTGCCAAACAGCAATATAAACTTACAGGGACATTCTCTGTTGATATTAAGGCGCCTGGAGGATGCCGTGTACTCTGTTGTCACTTAGAACTAACTTATCTACCCAAGTCATCTGTGGTTTCTTTAGAAACAGAGGCCAGGTTTTTGTCTAATTTCCTGTATCTTTTTTATTCTAATCACATTGTTTATACTCTGAAATTATTATCTCATTTAATAGCTACTATTACCCTACTTGTGAACCATTATCAGTGCCATTTAAAAACGAACAACCCAGGGTTCTATTAAGGACTAGATAAAGATTTGGACTTAGATCTGTTCTTAAAGTCAACATTATTCTCCATCTATTATACAATAATGTCAGCACCTACCTCAAAATCAACAAGGGACCACAGAGCACTTTGCCTAGGCTCTCATCCAGCATAAGGGAACTCCCTCTCTTCTTGTCTTTTCCTTTTTCCATTCTTCAACTCTCTTCTTCCCTCCCTTTTATTCCCTTCAACAACCAAAAGAAAACTAGATGAGTCCATAATTAAAACTCAAACCCTGTGTGTTGCTCACAGTCGGGCCTACTCTATGAGGATATGATATCAGTTCTCTAGAAACAGTTGGCCAGGGTGGCCGGTGTGAGTGACACAGGGGAGCAGTAAAGGGCAAAGTTCATGCAAGAGGAAATATGATGCTACCTATATCAAAGCCAGGCCTATCCCCTGGCAGCCCCATACAGCAGACAGACCTCCATCCATCCCTTGAACAGCTTAATAAATAGACAACAGTAGAATGCAAAACAAAGTCATTCAAAGTGGCCACACTGGGAGGGGAAACAAAGTTTGTGGACTCTCCAGTCCATCCCTAGGGTCCTGACATGAGGCTTAGGCTTAAAGAAAGCAGGCAGTGTGCACAGCTAAGCCATCAAGGTGTGGTTCTGACTGTCATCACTGTCCCTACCCTTGACTCCCTTGCAAGATGATCTGACATATTAGTCAAATCTTTGTGAAAACTATTCCAGGCAGACAAGCTCTCCCTCTGGCTTGCTCCAGCTTTCAGTCTTTGCCTGTTCCCAAGGAAAATTTTAGTTTCTTGATGGCCATTGCCTCTCTACCTTTATAGCAGATGGGAAGGACACAGAGATTCTTTAGAATCTTCTTGCCTCCACACAGAGCTCTCCTATGGCAGAGGAGAGTTTGAAAGCAGTGTATTTCAAGTGTGACATTTAGAACAACAAAGGCAATTATCATCAAAGACCTAATTATCAAAATAAATCTCCAAAAACTGTAATATTCAAAAAAGATGTTTAAACTCAGTTGGTGAAGGAGTTGCCCTGCCATGAACAATGCCTGACTAGGCATACCTCAAGTGACCTTAGGTTGATTGTGTTGTTGTTCTGCCCAGTGTCAGACAATGAAGTGCTTCTCTGGGACATGCTGGTTGCTTTTGGGAGTTGTTATAAGCCATTTCATATTTATTGTCTGGGTTGCCCTTTGTTTGTTTCAAGAGACAATGAGCTTCTTTCTTGTAAGGAATAAAAAAATTCTGTAATTGATTTCCCCAAGGTAGGGAGCCCCTTTCATAGAAAATGGGAGAAAATCACACTGCTTCTTGCTACCACCTTTGTTTCCATTGATCTCCAGCATTGATTGACACTGGATGCTGATACTAGCTTCCTCAAAAACAAAGCTGGTATCAAACACCAACCCATGCGATGCTGACCTCTTTGGTATTTTCCTAGAACCAAGTGGTTCCACAGCAATCTTTAGAGCCATCCCTGAAGTTTAGTTTCTAGCAATGATTTTCTAAAGTTGGTAACAACTGTTTCCAGATGCGTACGGCATCAGTCTTGGGCAGCATGTGTGCACTACAATTCAGAATGCAGTAAGGGATCCAATTCTGGGGTTGTAGTCAACATCCAGGCTAGAAAGCCTTCTTCTTTGGAGGACACTGAGATTTTAGCACTATTGTGAGAATATTTCTTTGCATATGTGTGTGTAGGTGCTCATACATATGCAGGGGAAAGTGTGTATGCAGGTGTGTGTGTGTGTGTGTGTGTGTGTGTGTGTGTGTGTGTGTGTGTGTGTGTGTGTGTACAGAGAACAGAGGTCAACTGTGGGTATTATTCCTTAGGAACCATCCACCTCAGGTTTTGGTGGTTGTTTGTTTGTTTGTTTGTTTGTTTGTTTGTTTGTTTGTTTGAGACCTAGGACGCCCTGATTCAGCTAGCCTGGAGCTAACGAGCTTCAGGCATGTGTCCATCTCCATCTCTCCAGCACTAGGGTTTGCAAGCTTTTGGTTTGTTTTTATGAACATCTGAGGATTAAACCTTGGGCCTTAGTGTTTGGGAAGCACGGCAGTTGAGTTTTCTCCCCAACTCTAGAATCTAAAGGAAGGCAGTGTTGGTTAAAGCCTTCTCCGTATAGACCAGAAGGGCTCATAATACCAGCTACAAAAGACCAGGCCAGTAGGTGGTTCTTCATTTGCCTCCCTTAGGCTTGAAAGAGTAATTCGTGTGAGACTGACTCAAGCATCATAGGTTCTGAGGGAACTGTGAAGATCATAATGGCCATGCCCACATATAATGGGTGAACAGGGTTGAATGGAGCTGAACCTGGTTGAATGAGGCTGTGCTTATAACCAGCAAGAGGCATTGACTTTGGTTGGTTGCTCATATCACATTATACAAGAGCTCTGGATATTGATAAAGTCAAGACAATCCGAAGACTGAGACTGGGAAATGGCTCTGCTAGTAAAGGCCTGGCTTTACAAGCATGAGGACCTAGGTTTGATCTGTAGAACACTTGCTTTAAAAGGTGGTGTAAGAACTGGGGAAGCTGAGACAGGCAGGTCTCTGGGGCTCACTGGCCAGCCGGCCTTCTTGGTAAGCTCTAAGCTGGTAAAAGACTATAGAGGTTTGAATGAGAACGGTCCCCAGGGGCTCATTATCTGAACTCTTGCTCCTCAGTTTGTGGAACTGCTTGGGAAGGATTAGGAGGTGTGGCTCTGTTGAAGGATTTTAGATTTCAAAAGTCCCCTATATTGCCAGTTATTTCTCTCTGCCTTGTTGTTATCTTAACATGTAAGCTCTTAGCTAACTAGTCCAGCATCATGGCTGCCTGACTGTCTGTTGCCATGCTCTTGGACATGATGGTCATGAATCCTAACTCTGCAAAACTGTAAGCAAATCTCCAATTAGATGCTTTCTTTCATAAGTTGTCTTGGCCACAATCTCTTCACAGCAGTATGAAAATAACTAAGCCAGAGACCCTGTCCAACACACACACACACACACACACACACACACACACACACTCACACACACACCAAACAATATGAGTAGTGCTGGTGGCTCGAGGATGGTAGTGGAAGCTGTTCTCTGGCTTGAAAATACATTCAAATATACATGCATGGACTACTCAACCCCACCCCCATCCCATGTCGCACACACAAAAGTGCATCTAAAGATGGGCAAGGATCTCATTATCATGTCTTCTTTGTTGCAAGAGTAGCTTTCACTGGAATTGAGACCGCACTAGGATGGGTTTCTGCAAGAATAACTGTGGACACAAAGCCTTCCTAATAGCCGAGCAGGGAAACCCAAGCCAGACACTATGGAAAGGGCATTTCTAGGATGACTGAGTAAGAATAAAGACGAGCCAAGGACACTCTTAATGGCTTCTGATTCCACGCCTCATGGCTTTAACAGAAGAGCTGTTTCTTCCCTGATAACCCTGGGGTGGATTCTGAAAGTACAACCCCTTCATGTCTCCACTTATTACTGTAACAAAGACAAGTTCTGTGAGCACTGGCTCTACTGAGCTCAGTAGAAGCAGTTTCTTGCTTCTAGCCCTGGGGTATGTAGCTGGATCTCTCTCTCTCTCTCTCTCTCTCTCTCTCTCTCTCTCTCTCTCTGTGTGTGTGTGTGTGTGTGTGCGCGCATGTTTGTGTGTGTGTGTGTGTGTATTTGATTTATGGATTTATTTGTCTATCTGTTTTCATCAATGTTTGTGTTTGGACATGTTTGAGTATCTGAGTTATTTTAGCAGCAGAGCCTGGACTGTGGTTATTTCTGAATAGCTAATTGCAACAATAGAGCATTGTTTTCTAGTGGGTTCTTCTCATTCTGAGGTTAATTCCTACCAGACTCTAGGAAGAAATACTGTCTGTCATTCTGGGGCATCACTTAGGGTAGAGTATTGAGGCTGAAGATCTGGGTACAGCCCTTGAAAATCAATCTGGGAAATGTTCTCTTCTGGAAAGACCCATCACTGGTCACAGCATCTGTTCTTAAGTGAGAAGCAAGAAGACCACTATTAAAAAATGGTGTTAAAAAAATCTACAAACTTCCTATTCTAGTCTCACTACTGTTGCTATGATAAAACACCCTGACAAAAGCCATCTTAGGGGGAAAACGGTTTACCTTCCCTTGTAATTCCTGGTTGTCTGTCTGTCACTGCAGGGACATCACAATGGTAGGAGCTTGACACAGCTGATCACATCATATCCATAATCAAGCTCTTATTGTGCTTAGCTTGATTTTCCTACTCATAGGGTTCAGTACCTCCTGCACAGGGAATTGTACTACTCACAGTGGGCTGTGTCTTTCCACATTAATTAATTCAGTTAAGATTATTTCCCATTGAAATTCCTACAGACAATCCTTCATGAAGAACCTCTTTCCAGGTTATTCACACACACACACACACACACACACACACACACACACACACACACGGATACACACATGGATACACACACATGGACACACACACACACACACCATGTAGTATAAAAAGAATGTGGCTTCAAGTGTAAGAAGCAAAGCAGCGCATGAAATAAAAATGTTTTGAGAGCTAAGATTGGTAACTGTAATATCAAAACAAGGGAAGCCAAGAAAGGAAGATTAAGAGTTCAAAGTTAGCTTGGGCTGCACATCAAGCCCATCTCAATGAACAAAGGAACAACTGAAACACCAGAAAACAAATTAAATTTTAGTTTTTGTCCATTTCAAAATGTAGTAAAAAAATGAAATTGAAGGCAGATCATAAGTGGCCTGGGAAATATACTGCAGTATGGAACAATTATTGCAAGATAATACAACAGGAAACAGAGGAACAAGAGAAACAATTAACAACACATGGTTAATGGCATCCAAGAGAACTCCTGGGTGCTCTCCGTGGCCGCTCAGCCTAACATCATAACAACACGGTGTGCAGGCCACCTTATAAGATCTCCCAGCAGCCTTCACTTCCCCCTTCTGACTTTATCCCAGTGATATCATCAACTCACTCTTTCATGTTTCTGTAGATATTCCATGTTTTGGGAAGGAAGAGAAGGTGGTTCCGGCAAGTCGAGAGAGAAAAAACCAGCATGATACATATAGAACACTCGGGAAAATAGCAGACTTATTCTACTAACAACCTAAATAGCAGGGCCTACAACCCAAGTCAACTGAATACTAAACTCTCCTTGCAGGGTTGTGCCTTGTAACTGACTCTGAAATATAAGATTCTGTTTTGTTCTTCCATCCTAGCCTAGGATTTACCAGAATTGCTGAATTCACTGATTAAAAACTTAAATTTGTATTTAAGAGTATTAAAATTAGGGATTCTGAACTTCACTAAATTACTGATTATATTTTCCAAGATGTACATAGGATTTTAATGTAGAATGTGTAGTAGCACTAAGTTTCTGGTTGGAAACATGCCTGTGCATGAACCACACATGCATGTAATCTGAAACTATGATGACCTCACGTGTTTCTCAGCTCGCACCACCACCATCTTACTCAGGTCAGCTTTAACACACAGGCAGGTGGCTAAGGAAAGTACCCCACCGCTCCAGAGGAGTCACTCCTTGCTTTTCTGAAGGAGATTTCAAAGGTCTAGGGTCATGGAAGAACCTGAAGAACAGGAGGCAGCAAAGTTCATCTCTGTTCACCGCGGGGCGAGAGCACGCGCGTAGCACTGTGCCTCTTGTGTCATCAGCAGGGCAGCGTAGTTGCAGATACAGTGGAAATGACCACAATAAAGGAGATGCAGAGCCTTGTAATGGTTAATCTAGTGCCAACTTGACTAGATTAAGAATCGCCATGGAAACAGACCTCTCTGAATGTCTGTGAGACGATTTCTAGATTGGGTTTATTGAGGTGGGAAGATGTGCCCTGCTCTGCCCCCAAAGGTGAGTAGTAGCATTTCATGGATTGAGATCCTGGACTGAATAAAAAGGAGACCTGGGCTGAGCACTGTGGAAGCCGCGTGACCACAAAGGAGAAACTGGGCTGAGTGTCAGCAGACACCTCTCTCTGGTTCATGACTGTGGAAGCCACGTGACCAGCTGCCTGATGCTGCAGCACTCTCAAACTGCAAGGCAAAAATAAACCCTTCCTCCTTTAAATTGTTGGTGTCGGGTATTCTGTGACAGCGGTGAGAAGGGTCACTCGCAGAGTACCCGATGATTTCCATGCCCCCATTCAAAGTGGTTTTGTGTTGTTTGAGTTCTGGTTGGGTTACAGAAAGACCTTTCTTTCTCCATCTCTCCCGTGACTCAGGTTCACAGAGCACCAGTTTCCCTTCAAGGCTCAAATTCAGTTCAATGGAGAAATGTTTGAATTGGTTTTGAGGAGTTAAACTGACCTTTTAAAAATAAGATCCTACCTTTTTATCTACAAAAGCTAAGAAGAAGAAAAAAGGAGTGTAGGATCTAAAAGGGAGAGAGGGACTGTCTGCGGTCTGATTGCCTAAAACACTTCCATGGACATTGCTCTGAGACTGGTCCTCTGTGAAAAGTTACAGTGTACCCCAAGCTGGCTGTGAGGAGCAGGCTAAAGGTCCCCAGCCACTGGTTTTGTTATTTGTTTTGTTGTTGTTGGTGGTGGTGGTTGTGATGATGGTGGTGGCGGTGATTTGTTTGTTTGTTTGTTTGTTTTTCTGATTTTGTTTTTTTGACACAGTATTTGCTTTGCAGCCCCACGGCAGGTGTGCATTCCAGCTGTAAGCTGTAAACTTTGAGCTTCACTTTTTTTTTCTCTTACAGGAGCCACTGGATTAGATGCCCGGAAGAGGAAAGGAGGGATGGGGAGAGACACTGGGGAGAGAAGGGGGTCAGATGCCAAGCAAACCGTGGCTTAGGGCCACAGTTCCACCCCTTGAGTGTCACACGTCAGTGTCACTGTAGCAGGATTTAGAGCTGTGGAGTGATCACAGAAAGCTGAGGGAATTGTAGTCCAGGATGACCCTGTGTGTACTTCCCTGAGTAGCCTCAGGAGGGGCTGTGGAGAACAGCTCAAACATGCCATTTCCAAGAACCGTTCTCCAGCTACATCAGTTCTTTGTTTTTTGATGCTGGAATAAAAGTCTTCAATACTGAAGAAGCATCTATAACGACGTTCCTCTGGCTTGTGTGACAAGGGGCATTTTCAAGCCACCAGCATCCTCCTCTCCCTTTCTGTAGCAGCCAAATGTCTGACATCCCCTCGCCACCCAGGTGACAGCTGTACAATTGTGAGTCTCATCCTTTTAAGAGTGGAATGTTAGGCACTGATAGGTCAGCAAACAGACCTTATCACTGTGACCTGAAGGAGCTGTGACCGTGGTGGGCACGCCTACTGGCTGACTGCAGCCTTCTAACAGCCTGGGTAACAAGGGTTTCTTTTGTCTCCCGAAGCTCAAGCAACATCTGATATTCACAGCTGCTGTGCATCGATTTTGTTGGGAGGCAATCTCACTATGAAACCCAGAAGTTACTGACTGGAATCTCAGAGCCACAAAGGTTCAAGTCCAAGTGCTACAGACTTTGTCAGGGCCCAACAGGGCTATAATGTTTCCCGGAGCCGGCCAGACTGCTGTCTGTACATGCCGCTAGATAGCATCTCTTGGGGTCAGGATAGAAGACACGGAGCTTATAGGGTTTTTGTTGTTGTTTTCTTTTTATTACTCAGGGACTCATTTGAAGCAGAAAGCAAGCCCAGAGAGCCACAGCAGCACTGAAATAAAACACACACACACACACACACACACACACACACACACACACTGAAAACTGTCCCAACCAATGTTTGATACAACCACAATCAAGGCTGCACTGAACATGGACACAGAGAACTCAGTTTCACTATCCTGCAGTGGAGACTTTCTCAAGGAATTTCCCTGGGTCTCCCATTCAGAGGAAAGGAACTGGCTTTGTGCCAGCCAAAGGGCACACCTGGAAAGAGATTTTACACATTCTGGCAATTCTGACTACAAGGGCAGTGGTGATGGACCACACCTTGACTGGGGTAGCTTAGCTATGTACCTCTTTCCTTCTATTTACACTCAAACTTCACTGGACTTCTTTGTTCCTTTCCCCAAAGTGACCACACTGGATAAATCTCTTTTTTCCCTGATTTTTGCTATCAACCATGTTTTCTCAACTGGCCTGTTGAGCATAGGTGGCTTGTTGGCACTAACTGACACGACCTGACCACAAAGCAGAAACATGGCTAAGAAGATGGGCATTATGTTTGCTTGTTTTAATTGCATCTTTCTAAAACTTTCTCTGAGGAGTTGTTAAAAGAATAAAAGAATAAAATTTCAATGGGAGGATCACTGAAGCCACACAAAAGTTGAAAACTCCAGAATTCTGTCAGTAGCTTTTGGAGGAGACAGGCAGTTTAGGAAATCCACTCATCTTTGCCTAACTGTGTGTTCCATTTGCCATACAAAAGACACATTAGTATGAATCTGGAAATATGCTTAAAGGAACCGATATCATTTAAAACATTGGATCTTTTTAAAGCTAGAAACAGGACTGTGTGTGCTGCGATGCTCCAGGCCTGCTTTCTGGGGTGTTCTCTACACACATTGGTTTTTCTTTCTTCCATTCAAGGGCTCCACTCTTCTGTCAGGATGCTGAGGTCCAAACTGTCTCCTGTCCTTGTCCTTTTGCAATTAAGTCAGACATTTGAGCATCATCCACACGTCTGCCTGCCACAGACTTCTCAACACCTGTTTCTTAGGTTTCACTCCTGTCCCAGTATGGGTTTGTGGGATAATAGCTTTGTGTCAGCAACAGCTTGTAGGCATGTGACAGGAAACTAGAGACTAGAAAAAAAAACTACATCAAGGTTAACACATAAAAGAAGTCAGTTGCCCGAGAAAGGATGGAAGCCCTTTACCTCCACTGGGCTTTATACACAAAAGGAGGATATTCAGCTGCGGGAGGGGTGCATGCTATGTGAGTGCCTAAAATGGGTGCTGCCTAGCAATTTACTTAGAGAGGCTGGCTTCTGAGACACTTCCACATCTCTGGAAGCTGAGATCTAGAGGATGTATACGGCTCTTCCCCTAAGCTACAGAAATAGTCAACTACTGCAGGGCTAGAAAACTTTGACTAGCTCAGCTTTGGGGGACAACTACCCAACCAGCTTCCCTGCCCTGCTGCTGTTCTCCTACAAGCAGGGGAAACCTCTCTCTGACCCAAGTGCTTGGTATTAATTATGAAGCAGCAGAAGGCTCATTTTCTAGTTTCTCAATAGTGTGGACCCTGAGATTCCACAAAACTGTGAACAGAAAGTCATTTCTAAAAGTTAGGAACAAATTGTACGTGCATGCATGTAATGCTATGTTTGTGGCTTGCACATATGAAATGCATGCACACACATTTCAGCTGTTTGCTGACACTGTGTTAAACATGTGCTGTTACTCATTTCCCTGGGTTGCCGTCTGTTGCCTAGGCTCTGAGAAAATCATTGCTGTAGGATTCAGAGTTCTTTGAGCTCTAATTGGCTCAATGAGAGCAAAATGCTCAAAACAGCACAAACTTCGATAACACATTGCACTTCCAATTGGTCTAATTGATGAGTTCTTTTTGGACTCATCATTTTTGGCAAAGATATTCAATTGAAAGAAATTTTAGTTGTTGACCTATAACTTTTAAAGCACATAGGTTTGGGGTAGTAAAAATTCCATTTTTTATTTATATTTAAATATGAATATAAATTTCATAATATGCCATTTTAAGGAAAAATCACCTCCTGCTGTAAATTTACTCAAAAATAACTTTCGTATTTTCAACTAAAACGTATACATTGTAATATCTTCCTAGATTGTAATATCTTCCTACTAATTATAAACGTGGAGTCCTCTTGCTTCAGGAATTATGAAATATATTTACAATGCAGTAGTGACCCCCAGTGGTCAGAAAAAGGTCAGGCAGCTCTGCATAGCTCAAAAGGCAGACTCCTTCCAAACTGAGTATTTACAGAGAGGTAAACTAACACTTGTGTTTGACCCAGGCAGGAACTAGTATTTGTAATTTGTAACATAGTTTATAAAGACGTGTAGATGCATGGTACTCAAGACTATCGGTCACAAGACTATTAACTCGCCTTTTTAAAGGTATTTAATTGTGAATGAATCAAGACTTGCACATGTTAGTATTACCTCAAGATTCAGAAGTTGCACTAAACATCCACCTATCAAGGAAGAGAAAGTGACAAACAGAAAAGCCACCTAGTCCTATCATATTTTTTACTCACAAGTTTGAAGGACTCATGTCAGATATTTCACTCAAAAATAAATGTCTGAAAGGAAGCACTGTTAAATCCCATTCCTGAAACAAGCTTTATTCCTTCTTTGGTTTCTTTGTCTTTGCTGTGCTTTGAGATAGAGTCTCATTGTGCAGCCTTGACTGGCAAAGAGCTTGCTATGTAGGCCAGGCTGGTCTTGAACTCACAGAGCTCCACATGGCTCTGCCTCCAGAGTGCTGGAATCAAAGGCCTGTGCCACCACACACTGCCTCTGACTTTTCTTCTCGACCTGATCCTTCCTCTTGTCTCAGTGTTCTCTCTTTCCCTCTACAGGTCTGGCTGGCAGCCTCAACGAAGTTGAAGTTGAGACATGGCGTCTTTACTGATGATCACCTCTCAGAGTTAAACCTATCTTTTTGACTGTTTATATGCCATTGTTCTTGTCTGTAGACTGGTTGTCGATATTTTGCTTCCTGTGACTATTCCAAGTTTAAATGCCTCTGCAGGGGTGCTTTGCACACTGTGTGTTGGCGTTCTTGATGCTTCTGTTAAAATCGTGATTCTTCTTTTCCCTCCTTCCTTTCCTCATGATGATGCATGGTCTCAAAAACACAGAGGCAGGGAAGGCCGGACTGATGACTCCATAGGAGGCTTCTGGTTAACTGGGAGTTCAGCCAGAGTCACCACTGTGCTTGTAGTCATGCTAAGAACTAATGTGATTAGTTACAGAAAAAAAAAATGGCTTTATTTAACATCCTGTATATTCTTCTGGGGTATAGCCTAAAGCAAGTAACTAAAAACAAGCAAGAGTTGTTTAGCTCATGTATACTGAATAGATAATGATCTTCAAACCTGTCAGATCTGCTGACTATGGCATTTAAAATGTTTAAAATTACTATGATAGACAGACTCCAAGATCCTAGCAGTGACCCCCCCAGGGTCTCCAAGGAGACGATAGGCACAGGGACAGCAACTCCACCTGGATTGTGGTACTGCTAATCACCAGTCCAATGCCTTTCGTGCTACCAGGGCTTAACTAAAACTGTGGTCACACAGGACACTGGAGAGTCAATTGCCCTGCTTTGTCTAGACAAAGTAAGGTCAGTATTTCCCATGTTCCTCCTGCACAGGAAAGCCTCTCGTCTTCTGGGCTTGGTAGGAAAGACTGATGCTGTCCTGGCACCTCTACTTCCAACACCATGGAGCTCACAGGCGCCTGTGATGACTGTCTAGGTAATGGACTATGGAGTAGTCTCTATCATTTTAATTGACATGTGGGCCACTTGGATTATATGTCCTGTAATAATTTATCCTTCTCATATCTCTGATGGCACTGAAGGCTAAGCTCACCGTAGCTTTATCAGGCAGGCAGCAGCAGGCAATCAGCTTCTTCCCCGAAGGATGCAGCCATCTCAATAGTTACTCAGTTCATCTAACTCTACTAGGTATCATGTTAAGAAACAGAAGAAAGGTTTGCCTTCCTAACAGGCTTCCTATTAAAAGATGAACAGGTTTCAGGTGTAGCTCTCCACAAAAGAAACCTACTTTATACTGACTGTTCTCAGTAGTAACTACTCATGCTCCTGGTAATGATTAGATTAAAAGATATATAAATACCAGTTGTAAAGGAATAAAAAATAATTCAAGGTAAGGTTTCAAAGATCTCAAGGGTTCAAATTTTAACATTGATCATTGGAGTTCTAATAAGCTGGTAGAACACTGACTACTTAACACTCAGTCACAAGCTTGAGATTTTAAATGTCCTTTGCTTGTCTTCTGAGTATAGACTAAAAGGTGCTTTTCACCCAGCTAAAACATCTCCCTGCAATCTCAATATCTCGTCCTCTGGACAGACGAAAAATATTCATTCTTTTAAATCCAAAGCTATTAGTTTTTGCTAGGACTCAAAGGCATGTGTCCATTCCAGCTCTTTTACAATCTAGATTTCAATAACACGGTGACACAAATGCATCTGAACCTTTCTCTCTTTTTATTAACTAATAATTCAGTAAGCTTCAGAGAGTCAAAGACTTCATAAAACTTGGATCCACCTACTACAGGTTAAATAGATTCCAGATGAGTACAGCCTCAGTTTCTCCCCTGCCTATTCTTGAGAATGGGGTCTCTTCCCTGATTTTGGGATTCCTCCTCTTCCCAGATTACTAGGACTAAGGGTCTGAGAGTTCCAAATGTCGGGTTTTCTTTTAAGTTTCTAAGTTGTAATTTCTGCCTCTAGTCTATATTTGTCTCAGCAGATTTCTGCTTGGCTGACAGACACCACCCAGAGGTCACCAGTGGACTGCAAACCGCTGAGCTCTAGACTTGCTGAAAACTGATGCAAACCAGTCCAGCCACTGTGATTGATCCCCTTTCACCTGGGTCAGCCAATCAGATGCTTCTCATAGATTCCCCATTGCCCAGCCTTTGATTAATCTTTCAGCCTTCCTGGGCCCTGACAATGACATTCTAGTTCAGATGGAAATAGTTACAGTATAGAGGAAATCATGCCTTGCTCCCCCAGCCTCCAGGAGGCTGAAATGCTAAGTCAAAAGGAATCTCCCCCTGGCATAAGGGGCAAAGTAGCTACCAATTATGCTAATGAACATACCAGGAAGTGGACCTAGACTTATCAACTGGTAGATTCATTAACTGAAATAGCTCTGCAATATGATTGGGCACTTGGCCTGCCTGCCTTATGAAGAACAAAGATGTATTATATAGCTTCAAAAATTGTTATTTCTGTACAAATCATTTGGGACTATCACTTGGCTGGACTCGAGGAAATACTACAAAAAGGAGACCTGAGACCTGTATTCCTCATCCATTTCCAGGATCCTTCCAAACATTAACCCCGATGCCAGCCATCACAGGGCCTTTTGCTTCTGCCAATTACTATTGGCTCTTACATCACTGATGCAACAACTAAATCATTCCTATCTGGGTACCACTAAGCTAATAGTTATTAGATTCCAATATAAGCAAGTACCGACCATAGAGTCAAGGATTTGACGCAAGATACAACTTAAGGGGGATACTCTAAGTCCCAAAGGCAACCTGTAAGCCCCACCTCCCCAAGGACCAGGTAACTTTCTAAAAATGCTTAGAATTGGGGTTCTTGGAAAATATCAAAGTCTCATGGAAAAGTATGGTGGTCTACGGGTTTGTCTTTATAAATCTCTGCAAATTGTGTTTCAGGGCTACTCAGCAGGGAATTCCAGGGAGTGGTCCTGAACAAAGCCCATCCTGGTCATTATTTAATTAAAATCTTGCTTCAAATAGGCTCAAATGGTGAAACTGGTTTCCTCCAGCAATTCTCAGGATCAACAATACAGGCTGTGTAATAATTAGAGAGCCTGAAGGTGTTTTGTCTGTAGACATGTTCCCAGAGAAAGAATGGGAAAGGATAAATGGGATGACATCCCATCACCATTGCAGAGTCACACACATAAAGTATTTGTGATGAGTGCCTTTAACTTTCCCTAGCTTCTGAAAGAAACCTAATCTAGGACGTAGAATGCTCAAGGACACCGGGCCAGATAAACTCACACAAAGTCAAGTACCATCTTCAGCTACCAATACCCAAGGATGCTTGAAGAAAGTGTTGGAAATAAATGGAGGGAGGGAGGAAGTCTAAATGGCAGAGCTCTGTGAGGAAACTAACCAGGCAAGGAAAGTGAGTGTAAAACAGTGTGGAAAGGAAGGGCATGGCAGAGGAGTCTTAGAGAACAGAGTCAAGAGCTTATTGTTGTCATAATGGGCCTGAAGCAGCAGGGGGAGACAACGAGGTATTGTTACCAGCGTCCAGAGGTGTTCTCTCAGAGGGGCTTCCACTCAGATAAAACCACATCCTTGCTTTCCTGGCAGCAAACACTTCAGATGCAAAGTGAAACAATGTTAACGAATTTACTAAGAGGAGGTACAGAGTTGAAAAAGTCACTGTGATGAAATGGAGAGATAGCAACTGCTCTAGTGGAGCAGAGAGGCTCCAACTCAGCAATCCCAGAATGTCCCTGCTGGAGGCTAGCAATGACCTGTGGCTGAAACTAATAAGAGCTACCCAGAAATGTCCTTGGGCTACCTGTGTGACCAGCCAATCCCTTCCCCATATCTTAGCTCAGTTCCTGCCATGAGCCTTTCAGAAGTCCTCAGACCAGCTCAGTGGTGCCTTATATCCCAGGACCACTCTATACACCATACATACAGGGCTTTGCCGTCTTCCTGTCTCTGTCCTTCTAGGGTGTACACCTATGAATCTGCAATAAACTTCCATCTCAACTAAACACTAATAAAGAAAATAATACAAGAAGTCATAGTGTATGTGTATGTGTGTGCACGCATATGTGCTTGTGCGTGCGTGTGCGTGTGTGTGTGTGTGTGTGTGTGTGTTTGTGTATGAGAGAGAGACAGACAGAGAGACAGACAGAGACAGAGATAGAGACAGAGATAGAGACAGAGACAGAGACAGAGAGATATATAGAGAGAAACTGAGAGGGTGTATATCTAGGCACAGTAAGGGTATATGACTTGCATATCCAGTCTCATTAGTATGTAGATCACCAAGATGTTCTAACATTAAAAAAAACCCTTAAATCTCTTAGATATGCTACTTTCTGCAAATAAACAGGATATAAAACCCTCATGCAAAAACAACTAGCTTTTTGTAAGCAAACTGACCAAGGAAAAACAACAATGGCAGAGCTCCGTGAGGGTAGAAAACACTAGTCCAACTCACAAATGCCTGTTTCTGGTAGTATATCAGGGGCTTTTATGATGATTAGAAATTGATCTAACTAAGGTTGTAGAAAACTTCTGCAGTGAAAGCATCAAAACATGAAAGGAAGAATTTCAATAAGACCGTAGAGGACAGAATGGCATGACCCTCTGTGTTTATCCTCCTGTGTTTATGGATCAGCACAATCCACGCTGTGGAACGCCCACAGCACTGAGAGCAAGCCCCGCATCCAACAGAATGGCCACCCAAAGGTAAGCCTAGCATTCACAGGGTAACTAAAGATCTCATGTAGCCAAAGAAATTCTGTGTGGAAAGAGTCAGGCTGCGAGTAGCTCAGTAGAGGTCACCTGATTGTGAGTAAAGATGCCAAGAACACACATTGAAGACAAGGCAAGAGGTTTCTCCGACAAATGTCGCTGTGCTGTGAGAACTTGCTATCCACATATACAGCAAGAGCCCAGATCCCCTCAGCTTACTCTGCACAAAGATATATTTCTCAATGGATCAATGACCTTAATTCAAAACTAGGAAGCAGCCACAGGGAAGACCCTTCAGGAGACAACATGAATTGATTGATGGTAACCTGCAGATTTCTTTTGATCTCATTGTTAGTTTAGTTCTCTTCCTTACTCAATAGCTTGTCTCTTCACTCACACTTGATGCTCACATGGTCTAAGGGATCTCTGCAATCTGTACTCAGCCCCCTCTAGCCTCACCTTTTCTTCATACAAGTCCTAAATCTATCCTTGACACATGAATATCTCAAGATTTGCCCTGATGTGCTTGTGCAACAGCTTCCCCAGCATCTTCACAATGACAGATGACAGCATTCTCAAGTGCCACATCTGTAAGGCCTGTCCCGATTCACATAAAGTCAACACACCTCAAGTGCCACATCTGTAAGCTCAAACCATTTCACTTAAAGTCAAGTCATGTCAAGTGCCCTATCTGGAAGGCCTTTCCCATCTCACATGAAGTCAACTGACTTCATCAACTTAGATTCCACCCATTGTCTTTCTGGTCTGCACTAGAGCCTTAGTAGTGAACAGCTTAGCCAAAAAGGTCTGGTTTCACAGCATTATATACAAAAAGGTGGCCTCAAGCAATAAGCAAAATCAAAATCTAGACAGAGTGCTGTAGGCATCATTTGACCTTCTTAAAGGCATACATGGGAGCCAGCAGCTGAGGACCTCCTTGGAAGACATGAGAGTGCAGGTGTGTGAGGCTGTAGAAGGGGTTCCAGGCAGAAGGTATGGAAGTGGAAACACTCTGAGGCCAGGTGTTTTCTTCCAGGAAAAAAGGGGGCAAACATGGCTGGAGCCAAGGGAGCTTCAGGGAAGCAGGATGGGGAAACAGAGGTAAGCCAGGTCAGGTGGAGACTTGACAGTCAGTGGAAGACTGGCTTTTACCAGGTAAGACAGGAAGCTTTGGTTCTGGGCAGAGAAGACATGACTTGGCTTCTTTCCACCAGAGTTCCTCTGCCTTTTCTTTGAGAAGCAACTGTTTGAAAGTGGAGCTGGAGTCAGAAAAGGGAGTGAGAAACGGTATTGATTTTAGAGATCCATAGCCAAAGGGCCATCATGTATACAGTCGCAGTACTCAAGAAATGTTCTAGAAATGCATCAGTGAGACACAGCAGTGCCTTGAAGCTCTAGAACTCATTTTCCAAACCACCATACAGTGTAGTACAACCCTCACAGGAGCACAAGAGCAGCAGGAGACGGTCCTGGAAACAGATCAGTTTTTAAATGAGCTTAAGACTGGTATGTGGAAAATCCTGGAACAAATTCCAGTTTTAGGTTTCAAATTAAGTATTGATTTCGTAATATGGATTTTATAGGTAAACCTGTTATTTACTCATTTCTATGAAGTACCTTGAGTTTTGTTTTTGTTGAGTAAACTACAAAAATGTAAGAGCACACCACTACTTTAAAATAACCAGTTTGTTGATGTGACGTTTACATTGGTTTTCAACTTGACAGGACACAGAATCACCTGTGAAACAAGCAATGTCTCTGGGCATGCCAGTGATGGACTATTGAGATTATGTTAATTGAAAGGGGAGAACCACCTTAGAGGTGGAGGGTTATCCCCTAGACTGAGCCCCTGGACTATATACAAAGAAGAAAGCTATCTGAGCACGAACAGTCATCTGTCTTTGTACTCTGACGAAGGCTGCAGTGTGGTGAGCTGCTTAGAGCTCCAACCACCATGTTTTCTCTACTCTGACAGATTGCGCCTTCCAACTGCAAGCTAAAAAGAAAAAAACCCTCCTTCGTCCACTGGTGAACTTTATCACTAAGAGTAGAGGGTGGCCAAAATCTCCAGTGGGTTCACTTGAAATCTCTTTGGATACATAGCTGAGAAACTCTTCTTTCCCACAGATGTACACAGGGCCCAGTCATGGGAGACAGTCCACATGGATTTCATGTCCTCTGCCTGTCTGATATCTAATGAGAACAAATAGATGGAGTTGTTTTTAAAAGAATGTCTACTCTCAGCCACTGAGATGGCTTTGCAGAGAAGCTTGCCACCAAACCTGATGACTGAGTTTGATCCTTTGGAACCCATTGTAGAGAAAATATCTTGTGTAGTGTATGGATGCATCACCTGTCAATTAAAAAGCCTATGGCCTATGGCTTAGGCAGGAACTAGAAGGTGGGACATCCAGGATGAGAAAAAAAATCTAGGATAGATCCTGGCATGGGAAGATCCACCAGGGATGACATAACAAGATGAACTCATGGTACCTGACCACAGGTAACCAGCCATGTGGCAGAATGTAGATTAACATACATGGGTTATTCTAAGTTATGATTCTAGTCAGAGAAGAACATAGCTATACTGCCAAGGTAATTTTAAATATAAATGGACCTAATTTCTAAAACCCAGATGGTAGAAAGGAAGAGATTTCTACGAGTTGTCTTCTGTCCTCCATGAGCATAAACAATATATGCACACACATAGAAACTGAATCAATAAATAATATTTAAGAAATAAAATTTATCTCATTGTATACATCTTGAGAGTGTAAAGAAATCCTACCTTTTCACAACCACTATGTATGAATCACAACCATTTCCTCGGAGTCTTTCAGAGAACGGGAATCCATCCAAAGATGCAGAGCTCTCTTGTTCCACCATATCACTGAAGGGTGTGGGCAGTCAGCACCATTGGGCTTGTTTCTACAGGCTGGAAGACTCAAGCACACCCTGCCACATGTTCCCTCTACTGCTCTACTGTCCCAACAGAGAAATTCAACACTGCCCATTTTCAGATGCCTCAGTAAATCTTTCAACATGTGTGTAAGGTTCTCCCTGTGAACACAGGATGGCTGCCTGGGGTGTGATGCCTTCATGCCAGGGTTTGCTCATGAAGCTGAAAGCAGCTTTGGGCCTGATTAACATCTCAGTCATCAGAAGACACAGACAGCCATCATTCCACAGACTTGTGCCTCCCCAGGACGCTGTGCCACTTCTGACCTCATCAGAGTCCCAGAGAAGTGTCTGTCCCTTAAGCTGACTTCATCCAGCCCAACACTACACAACAGAGTTTTAAATGTATGGTTTACTAATAATAATTAAAATGAATTCAAGGGGCTATAAAGATACACAATCCTACTTTATAGACTTAAAATACATTTGTCTGAAAATAAAACAGCCTTCCAAACTTGGCCACAGTCATAATCTTATATTTTTTATTCCCATTTAGTGTGTCTTTCTTCAGGCCTCTAGAGGAATGTGGAAGAATTGAGTAGAGTGTACGCCCCAAGACTCAGTCAGAAATACTATAATAATCTACACCATGGACCTTGTGTTACTCTGTCCCCAGACCTCAGTTTTTTTTTTTTATTTATTACGTATTTTCCTCAATCACATTTCCAATGCTATCCCAAAAGTCCCCCATACCCTCCCCCCACTTCCCTACCCACCCATTCCCATTTTTTTTTTTTTTTGGCCCTGGCGTTCCCCTGTACTGGGACATATAAAGTTTCCCAGATCTCAGTTTTAAAGTACACGTAGATCCAAGGGCTTTTAGCAAGAAATTGGACTTATGTCAAGTTATCTTCTGCGATGCCTAAGCTTGGTGTCAATTTGACACATAAGTATCAGTTGAGGAATTACTTCCATATTGGCCTGTGGTCATGGCTGTGGGGCATTTTTCTAATTGTTAATTGATATAAGAAGGCCCAGCCTGATGTGGGATGTACCACCGCTAGGCATTTGATCCTGAGATACATAAAGAAGCTAGCTGACCTGGAGCCTGGGAGTGAGCCAGGTAGCAACATTCCTCCATGGTTTCTGCTTCAGTTTTTGCCTCCAGTTTCCCGCTTGAGTTCCTGCCCCTGGCTTTCCTTGATGACCTATAGCCTGCAGACCAAATAACTCTTTTCTCCCTAAACTGGTTTCGGCCTGTTGGCTTTTCATCACAGCAAGAGGATGTCTTATAGAAGCTTGTACCTTCAGCTCTCAGTGCAGAGATCTTGGGAAAACTAAAATTAAGAGTTAAGGTGTATGGGTCAGTGGTGGCGCATGCCTTTAATCTTAGCACTTGAGAGGCAGAGGCAGGTGGATTTCTGAGTTCGAGTCCAGCCTGGTCTACAGAGTGAGTTCCAGGATATCCAGGGCTACACAGAAAAACCCTGTCTTGAAAAAACCAACCAACTAAACAAACAAACAAACAAATAAAAGAGTTAAGGTGCTCAAGTAAGGAGGTAGCTACATAATATTCTTTTATTATAAACTCAATTAATTTAATCTATATGACCCCAGACTAAAGGACTGCATGGATCTCTGCCCAAAACCAGGAAGCTAGAAAACTCAATAATCTAAAGTATATTAAATTGATTTTTAAAGAGTATCACAGGTTAGAGCTAAAATGTTTTGGATGTGTTCATAAATTAAAAAAGGAATGAAAAGTCAGATGTCCAGCTGTTCTCTGTGTGAGCATCCATGGAGATGCAATTTAGAAGGGTCTATGCACTCACAAGGTCACAGGGCAGGAGCCACATGCCCAAAACAATTTCAACCAAGCAGATCCTAACTTTATGTTTTATATGCAAATTTAATTCTAGATAGGATATATATATATATATATATATACACATATATATATATGTGTGTGTGTGTGTGTGTGTGTGTGTGTGTGTGTGTGTGTGTGTGTGTGTGTGTGTTGTGGGAGATCATTGTATTTATCTAAAACCTCAAGACTATTAACTATTGTACAGTAGTCACAATAGTTCTGGTTGATGTGGTAAACACATGACAAAAAGCAAATTAAAGAAGGACAGATTACTCCACCTTACAGTTTAAGGCATAGAGTCTGCCATGGAAAAGAAGCCATAGCACCTAGCTGGTCACTTCCCCGGTGCAGTCAGGAAGCAGAGACATGAGCTCAGGCACTCAACTCCCTTTTGCCCTTTTGTTCAGCCCAGGATCATAGCCCATGAGTGATGCTTCTCATTTAGGGTAGGTCTCTCCACTCTAATTAACTTAATCTAGAAGATTTCTCACTGACAGGTCCAAGGTTCGTTTTCATGGTGACTCAGAATAGTGTCAAAGAGAAGGTAGTGGCCATTGGGTACTAAATGGGCACTTGCTACGGTGGTTATGAGCTTTGGGGAAGGGACCTTTCCCAGATGTCCTGTGAGAAAGTAGGACCTGTGGGCTTAGATAAATGTTAACCTCTTACCTATGAGGTAAAATGCTGGGTCTTTACGGATTTTTGCTTTAAATAGGGACCATGGAGAGAGAAGTCAGATGTCTAGCTGTTCTCTGTGTGAGCATCCATGGAGATGCAATTCAGAAGGGTCTATGCACTCACAAGGTCACAGGGCAGGAGCCACATGCCCAAGCAGGCACTGATGTTGGGCTGCCCTGCCAAGAAAGGGAAGAGAGACAAATTTCTTCCGTATCCTGTGTCCAGACTCAGCACAGGAAGCCATTACCCTTTACCCGAGGGAGGGCCTGCTGCTCAGAGTGAAATCAGAACACACTAACCAGGCCTACAGGACACAGGGACCAGAGCGGCAAGAGGAAAAGAAAGATACCATTCAGGGTGACCTTCCACTTCTATTAGACTTGCAAAGGAGAAAAGTGTAACAAAAGGCTGTGTTATTAAGGACAAACCTGCCACCATGTGGCTTCAGGGGAAAAGACGTTTTAAAAGCCTGCTTGGCATTTCAGCCTAATGGAGGGGAGGGCCCACAGTATGAGATTTCAGAGTTATGCCATTATATCCTAAGTATTTCTTTGTACGTCTGTTGACTCATTTTGGAGGTCTTAAACCAAGTTAGACGTAGAGAACCAAACAGCTTGGTTCAAATGAATACGGTTGCCTTTGCCTTAAAGAATGTTTGCATGATAAGAATGTGTGATAATTTAGGCTCTAAAATGGTAGAGAACTGCATCCTTGTCAGTTCTCTGAGGCATTCACATGGGAGAGCAGAGAACGTGCTCTCATTCTGCTCATCCTCACAGAAATCATAGGTCCATCTGGAGAAGAGCATCCTGCAGTGAATTCTCACCACAATGGAGCCTGTTGATTACCTTATCAATAAATAGTGCGTAGGGCGATCCTTGATGTTACTATCTGGAGAGAAGTAACCAGAGTGTGATGGAGAGTCACCAAGGGCACTGACTGCAGAGGCAGACAGACCCCAGAGCTCTAGGGGGTCACAGAGGACCTGGGGTCTCTTCCTGAGTGTCAAGAGGCTTGCCTAGAAAATGAGTTGGGCATCTGAATTCTTTCTATACCTTAAAAAGGACTACGTAAGATGATTTAGCTTAGCCATGGTTACAATTTAAATATTGTGGGAAGCCACGTGTGCTGTTGCAGAGTAGCACTGACTACTGCTGGCCACCACGCATAAGTTTGGACAAACAACCAATGTGTACATATGCAGTAAAGTTTTTTGCAAAGACACTGTCTGGCCCGGTCATGATAATGAGGCTTTGAGAGTATAACCAATCAGATATGAGACATGCAAATGAGGTATGATAATGAGGCTCTGTGAGGTACAGAGAGAGAGTAGCCAATCAGATGAGGAACATGCAAATGAGGCCTAGTGCATAACCAAGACACGCCTCTCCTAGGCCTATATAAGCAGCACCAGTTCTGGGCTCGGGGTCTTTTCGCCTCTGCAATCAAGCTCTCCCAATAAACGTGTGCAGAAGGATCCTGTTGCAGCATCGTTCTTGCTGGCCAAGTCCGGCGCGTGCAAGAAAATATGAAGATGGTGGCCAGTGGGTACCACATATCCAAAGATCCTAGAGAATAATTTTTAAGTTTTATTGAGTAGGGTAATAGCATGCTAGATATGTAGCATAATCAGTCCTTACAAGTGATGACATACTGAATTCTTGGGAACAGAATGGCTCAAACTGGCAGTGCACTCTGGCTGGCATCTCTAGGCTGAACTGTGAACCCTCAAAATTCATGTGTCTACAGGAGTGATTGCATACCTACACCACAGCCTGTGGGAAGCTGGGGCAGGAAGGTGCTACGTTCAGGGCTAGCCTGGGCTCCATAGTGAGACTAGAAATGAAGAGCGGTAGGGTAGAGTGCTATCCTAGCATGGCAAAGGGTTGGATTCCATCCCCCAGTCCAAAATTAATTAATTATTTAATTAAATTATCAGATGTTGAATGACTAACTTTGAAGATTTGACTATCAGGAGAACTTAGAGTCATATGAAGTCATAGCATCAGACTGAATCAGATATTTCTTTTCCTCTCAATGTCTCCTCCTCTGTCTCCCCATCTCTTTCTCTTTCTCTTGCTCCCTGTCTCCATTTCTCTCTCTTCTCTCTTCTGATTTCCTTCTCTTAAATCAGTGTATATCAAGCACAGATTGAGAGAGCAGGGGAAGACTCAGCTGTCAGCTAAGCCAGGGGTGAGTCCTCTGTGGAAACCAGGTCAGACATGATGTTCATTTGGAACCTTCAGGACTCTATTCAGTTGTGGGATTCTGCTGTCACAGCTGCCCAGAGGGTAGTCTCCTGTGGTGATAGCTAGAACATCAGGCACCCAAGGAACAGACATGAAGGCACAGAGGGGTACTACAGTCTCCTGAGAGTGAGGCCTGATTATGTGACTGTGAGAGTATGAGTGTGTGTGTGTGTGACTATTGTGTGAGTATGTGAGTTGTGAGAGTGTATGTATCTGTGAGTTTATGTGTATGAAAGGATGTGTGTGGGGGGGAAATCATAGGTGTGTGGGACAGTTGTGTGGGACAGTTGTGTGTGTGCTAGTACATGTATAAGTGTGTGTGTGTCTGCCTGTCTGTCTGTCTGTCTGTCCTAAAACCATCATATAGGGCAGATGCAGATGCTGAGACCTCTAACAGATCTCATGGATGGTAAGTAAAGTGACCGGAAGATGTGAACAATGATAGAAATTCTAAGAAGCAGAAGGCAGCAGTAGATGGCAAAGTGCTCAAGCAATCGTGAGCACATTTGACTCTCTCCTTGACAGACTTGACAGGGGGAGAAAAGCCACCAAGCCTGAGAAAATAAACACATCCAAATCAGAGTAGAACTGATTCAGGTTCCACCACTGTGAACTGTGGGCTACCGTGAGGTGTGCACTTTTCTCCTAACAGGACTATCAGGAGGGAAAAGGGAACCTGAAGTAGTGGAAATATTTAAAGCTAGTTCAGTCAGGCAGCAGGGCTCAGATCCTGAGAGCTGGGAAGGTGGTAGGGGGAGTGAGAGGAAACCCTGGGCTTAAGTGAGAAAAGAATCTTATTTTAGAATTCCAAAGATACGGGCGGAAAAGGAAACAAGAATGCCTCACGTGTGACAGAGCAACAAAGAGAATGTTCTCTAAACACATCTTACAGACATGGGAGAAAAGGCAAAAAGACAAAACAAGAGCAAATTGGTCGTTTAGACTTTCCCTCCTAAGGGCCAGAAGCAAGGAAATAAAAATGGTAACAAACAAACAAACAAATCCTGCAAGTTTGTTTCCAGTAACCCACCAACCAAAAAGTGCGAACTAAGTTACTCAGAGAGCCATCCGAAGCTGTGGAGTTATCAGCAGGTCATGGCTGCTTAGGGAGCGAGAGCCATTTCTCTGCCAGCTCTCCTTGCCCCATTAGATGGCCCCACGCCCAGGCCCACTGTACTAATCTACTTTAAGCTTATCCCCAACTAGTTTACAGATAACTGAGACTGGGACTATGGTTATTTTATTTGGCTTTGACAATGACTGAGGGGCTTAGTCCCTAGCCTACTCTTCTAACTGCTGGCCTGGCTATCTCCCCAGCACTGCACCCCAGACACTTGCTGTTTCTCCTGGCCCCTCCCCTCAGGCTGCTTCCCCCTCTCCTCTCCTTCTTCCTGTTTCTCACTCTGGTCTCTCCTCACTCCTCTCTCTTCTCCACTCCCAATTATGTAACTCAAAACCCACCTACCTCCTATCCCTCCAGTAATTGGCTGTAGTCAATTTTATTTAACCAATCATTTATTTCCCCCCTTTTTATTGAATATTTTCTTTATTTATATTTCAAATATTATTGCCTTTCTCAGTTTCCCGGCCTCCTTGAAAACCCCTATCCTATCCTCCCTTCCCCTGCTTCTATGAGGGTGTTCCTCCACTTATCTACCCACTCCCACCTCCCCGCCCTCCATTCTCCTACACTGGGACATCTATTGAGTCTTCATAGGACCAAGGACCTCTCCTCCCATTGATGCATGACATGGCCATCCTCTGCTACATATGCAGCTGGAGCCATGTGTACTTCTTGGTTTACTGCTTAGTCCCTGGGAGCTCTGTGGAGTCTGGTTGGTTGATATTGTGGTTCTTCCTATGGGTTGCAAACCCCTTCAACTCCTTCAGTCCTTTCTCTAACTCCTCTATTGGGGACCCCGCGCTTAGTCCAATGGTTAGCTGCGAGCATCTACGTCTGTATTTGTAAGGCTCTGGCAGGGCCTCTCAGGAAACAGCCATATCAGGCTGCTGTCAGCAAGCACTTGTTGGCATTCACAATAGTGTCTGGGTTTGGTAACTGTATGTGGGATGAATCCCCAGGTGGGACAGTCTCTGGATGGCCTTTCCTTCAGTCTCTGCTCTACATTTTATCTTGATATTTGCTCCTGTGAGTATTTTGTTTTCCTTCTAAGAAGGACCGAAGGACCCACATTTTGGTCTTCCTTTTTCTTCAGGTTCATGTGGTCTGTGAGTTGTATCTTTTTTTTATTTTTTTTAATTTTTTTCTTTTTCTTTTTTTTTCTTTCTTTTTTTTTTGGCTTTTTTTTTTTTTTTTTTTTTTTTTTTTTTTTTTTTTTTGGCTTTTTGAGACAGGGTTTCTCTGTCCTGGAAGTCCTGGCTGTCCTGGAACTCACTTGGTAGACCATGCTGGTCTTGAACTCAGAAATCTGCCTGCCTCTGCCTCCCAAGTACTGGGATTAATGGCGTGCACCACCACTGCCCAGCATGAGTTGTATCTTGATATTTGGGGCTTTGGAGCTAATATCTACTTATCAGTGAGTGCATACCATGTGTGTTCTTTTGTGATTGGGTTACCTCACTCAGGATGATATTTTCTAGTTCCATCCATTTGCCTAAGAATTTCATGAATTCATTGTTTTTAATAGCTGAGTCATTCTCCATTGTGTAACTGTACCATATATTCTGTATTCATTCCTTTGTTTAAGGTCATCTGGGTTCTTTCCAGCTTCTGGCTATTATAAATAAGGATGCTATGTACATAATGGAGCATGTGTTCTTATTACAATTTGGAGCATCTTCTGGGTATATGCCCAGGAGTGGTATAGCTGGGTCCTCAGGTAGTAATATGTCCAATTTTCCGAGGAACCACCAAACTGATTTCCAGAGTTAACCAGTCATTTAAAAACATGAAACAAGGTTTATACAACAAAAACTTGCAGACATGTGAAGTCACTCATAGGCCTAGAGTACAGAGTTTAACATTACAATACATAGAAACAGAGCAAACCTCAACAGCCCGTGCTCAGCACTAAGTGGTCCTGGGAGGCGATTAATAAAAACATAAAAAAAGGACATGGGATTTCACAGGAGACAGGTTGGAAAATCTGGAAAAAGGGCTAGGTGTTGAAGGGAAGAAATAAGGAGAATGAGTGACATCAAAATACATTACATGCATTATGAAATGTTCCAAGAATATATTTAAAACATTATTTAAAAAATCAGTTAGAGAAGAGAAAAAAGATGTAGGTCAGTGTACTGGCTAGTTTTGTGTCAACTTGACACAGCTGGAGTTATTACAGAGAAAGGAGCTTCAGTTGAGGAAATGCCTCCATGAGATCCAACTGTAAGGCATTTTCTCAATTAGTGATCAAGGAGGAAAGGCCCCTTGTGGGTGGGACCATCTCTGGGCTGGTAATCTTGGTTCTATAAGAGAGCAGGCTGAGCAAGCCAGGGGAGGCAAGCCAGTAAAGAACATCCCTCCATGGCCTCTGCATCAGCTCCTGCTTCCTGACCTGCTTGAGTTCCAGTCCTGACTTCCTAGGTGATGAACAGCAGTATGGAAGTGTAAGCCAAATAAACCCTTTCCTCCCCAACTTGCTTCTTGGTCATGATGTTTGTGCAGGAATAGAAACCCTGACTAAGACAAATTGGTACCAGCATAGTGGGGTATTCCTGTGACAGCCTGGCCATGTTTTGAGGAGGACTGTGGAGGGACTTTGGAACTTTGGGCCAGAAGATCCATTCGGTGTTAAGAGCTCTGTCGAATGTTGTGTAGGAGCTTGGAAGATAATGTTGAGAACAGTGCAGAGGATGGAGGTCTGGGTTGTGAAATTTCAGAGGGAAGATTAAAGACTCTTTTCAGGGCCATTGCTATTTTTGATTGTGAAGATTCTGTGGTTCTGGTTAGCTGGGGCTGAAGAATCAGCTGTGATTAACAAGATACCAGAACTACTAAAGCAAAAAAAAAAAATTGTATTACTGGGACTATTGATGCTGGTTAGCTGGAGCTAAGAAATTAGCGGTGATTAAGAAGACACCAGGGAGCCTGCCATAATAAATCCTTTCCAGATTTAGGAACACTAAGAAAAAAAAAAAAAAAAAAGAAGACACCAGCATCATTGAGGTGACATCTTCTGGGCAGTGTTTTATGAGAGCACAGTGGCTGTGTTCCAGAGATAGCCAAAGTTGTACCTTGTGCTGTGGCTGGACTTGGTAATGTGTAAGGGTCACCCAGGTGGTACTGGTTTTGAAGGCATGAAGGAGTTGAGCAGAGCAGCTGAGGCTTGGCACTGTGAGAGGCCATGGAAGGCCATTGGTGAAAGTGCAGCCTCAGTTGCAATTGACGGCCCAGGACTGAAGGGGTCATGCAGTGTTTTGGAGATGCCAGTACCATGAGATGACCACCAAGAACAGCAGCAGCAGTGGAGTACAGGCATCTAGAGCCTAGAGGACGATGTGTGTGCTACAAAGGGCATGGCTGGAGAAGTGACCCAAGCCCTTGGAGGAGCCCAGAAGATCGTGAGTTGAATCCCAGACATTGGACGGTTGGAGATTGATTTTTGCTTTTGATTGTGACTGTGCCCTGATATTTTCCCTCTTGAAGGAAGAAACTATTTTAGTGGAGCCCACAGTTAAGAGACTTTTAATTGTAAAAAGACTTTGGATTTTTAAAAGAGATGGATATTTTAAAGAGGTTGAAATTTTAAGAATATGTAAAGACTGTGGGACATTTAAAGTTATTTAGACCTTGGGAATGAATAAGAATGTAAGGGTTGAGGCTTACTAGTGATGTGTTTGTGTGTCAAGTTGACAAGGGGTCAATTGTACTGGCTAGTTTTGTGTCAACTTGACACAGCTGGAGTTATCACAGAGAAAGGAGCTTCAGTTGAGGAAATGCCTCCATGAGATCCAACTGTAAGGCATTTTCTCAATTAGTGATCAAGGAGGAAAGGCCCCTTGTGGGTGGGACCATCTCTGGGCTAGTAGTCTTGGTTCTATAAGAGAGCAGGCTGAGCAAGCCAGGGGAGGCAAGCCAGTAAAGAACATCCCTCCATGGCCTCTGCATCAGCTCCTGCTTCCTGACCTGCTTGAGTTCCAGTCCTGACTTCCTAGGTGATGAACAGCAGTATGGAAGTGTAAGCCAAATAAACCCTTTCCTCCCCAACTTGCTTCTTGGTCATGATGTGTGTGCAGGAATAGAAACCCTGACTAAGACAGTCAGAAATACAGATGCCGGGCTGCAAAGTTGGCGTTGTGGTAAAGAGCATCGGCTGCTCTTGGTGAGGACTGGAGTTTAGAACCCAACTCCCACAGTGGTTATTTATGGTGGCTCATATACACTGTGACCCTGGCTCCAGGGTATCTGATGCCCTCTTCTGGCCTCCTCAGGCACTGCACTCATGTGCACATGCACAGGACAGAAATATAGGTTGCATGAAGGTAAAATAAATACTCATCATATTTGTTCTTACCTGTTATACATGCTTATACAAAATGGGGAAAGGGATGGCATTTTTGACTTATATAAGTATACTGTACATATAAATATGTATGTAATTAAAATTGATGTAGGAAATGGCTGACTTCACAAAGCAAAAGAAAGAACAGAAGAACCAGGAAGCTTTTGATATAAAGGATTATGCTGTCAGGAAAACACCATGGTGCTGTTTGAAAATTGATTCTCATTATTTATTGTGAATATTGAAAACTCGAGAATAAAACCCAGGACACATGCAAGGAGAGAAGATGGGAATGCCTAAATGTTCTGTTGAAATGCTGAGAGACACAAAAGATCTAAGACTAATGGAGGAACAGCAAACAGGGGACAGGCAGTTAGCAGGGCAAAACAACATGGGGGTCTGTTGGTCATACTCTTTTGTTGTGGTTGTCTGATTTTTTTCTTTCTTTTTTTTTTTGGTGTTTTAAAGATTCATTTTTATTGTATTTGTTCGTATATACGCCTGTATGTATATGTGTGCGCCAAGTACATGCCCAGTACCCAAAGATGCCAGGAGTGAGTACTGGTTCTCCTGAGCCCAGACTTAAAGATGGTTGTGAGCTGCTATGTGGGAACTGAACTGGTCAGTTCCTGGTCTCCTGCAAGACAAAAAGTGCTCTTAACCGTGGTGCCATCTCTACAGCTTTCTCCGTTTTGTTTTTGCTTGTTGATTTGTTTTGTAGACAGAGTTTTACTGTGTAGCCCTGATAGCTTGGAACTCACCTTGTAGACCAGGCTGGCCTTGAACTCACAGAGTTCTGCCAGCCTCTGCCTCCTTAGTTAAAGGTGTCACCACCATGTCTGCTATTTGCTAGTCTTTCACTGAGAACATTCGCATCTGAGTTCACTGCCGATATGTTCCCACAGTTTCCACACCTTGTGTCCTTGTCTGGACTTGGCCAGGGTAATATGGCCATCACAGAATGTTTTTGATAAATTTCCTTTACTTTCAGTTCTGTGATACAACTTGACAGAAGAACTATCATCAGGTCTTGAAGAGTTTAGCATCATTCATCTACAGAGTCATCTGGAACTTCTCCATTCCAGGGAAGTTTTTCATCATTTACTCAACCTCTTTTTACCCATTACTGATCTATTTGGGCCTTTGTGTCCTGGTCATTTGATAGCTCATACATGTTCTAAGATTTATTTATTTTTTTCAAGTTTTTTAATTTGTGTGTGTGTGTGTGTGTGTGTGTGTGTGTGTGTGTGTGTGTGTGTGTGTGCATGTAGATTATGTGAGTGACCATTTGTGGGTATGTTCACATGTGTGTGTGTGCATTGGAAGGCAGAAATAGCTTTAGGGGTCATTCCTTAGGTAAGGTCACCTTTAAAATAATTAGTTTGGAATCATAGGATTCAACTGGCCTGGTCCTTGAGAAGAGGCTGGGCTGTATAGCCAGTGAGGCTCTGGGTTTCTTTGTCTCCACCTGTCCGCAGCTGGTTATGAATGCACATCATCATGGCTGCTTTAAGCACTGGACTCAGAGCAATGTGCCTGTGTGGCAAGTGCTTCACCCACTCTCAGCCAGGTTTTTCTCATTGGTTAGCAAATGCATGCTGTACTGAACCCTACAGGATTGGTGTTTCTGTGACAGGGTCCTTTTTATTCATTTGGGTTTCCCCCTTCAGTCTCTGTTGATCTAGCTAAGAGCTTGTCCACTTTCCAAGAAAGTGGATTCTTTTTCATTGCTCTTTTCCCACATGTTGAAAGTCTCGGCTCTACTCTGTCTGATTTGGAGTTTGGCTCTTGCATTTATAGTTCTCTGAAATGAGTCCAGGAGCCACTCACTTGGACCATTTACCTCTTCAGTTGTAGACAAAGGAGACTGCCTCTCAGCACTCCTGCTTCTGCACCCACAGTTTTGGTGTGTTTTGTTTCCCTTGCCTCCTTCTTGTTCTGAGAACATTTTAAGTGTTCCCTGACTTTCCAGGGGCATGATTTATTTGTGGCGCATTGTCGTTGTCCTGAGAGTCATGTGATACATAAACCATCTGTCAGTGTTGACTTCTCATTTTATTGCGTGGTGATCAGAAAAGAATCAGAGACATGATTTCAAGTGTCAAATTTTGTTAAGATGTGTGGTCTAACAAAAGACCCTCTTGAGAGCAGCATCTCCCTATTGGTACACAGACTGTTTGGTGAGTGTCCGATGAGTCTGTGGTACAGTTTGATGCTGATATTTCCTTTTGATTTCCAGTTGGATGGTGTGTCTGTTGGTGACAGTGGGTAATGCAAAGCATACAATCTTTGTGTTAGAGGCCATTTCTCCTTTTAGCTTAATAGTGTTATTTTTGTAGACTTCCTACACCACTGTGTGGAACACAGATACTTTCATATGTACCCTTGTGTTTAACTAATGCCTTGGCTTCTAGAGGAAAGCTTGTTTCTCTTGCAGTTTTGTCTCCCATTTTTCCATATAATTATAGCAATTCCTGGTTATCTTGGGGTTACTGTCAATCAGAATCTCATGTCTACCCATTGTTTCCAGCCTGTGTACATTTTTATTGGTGAAGAAGGTATCTTGTAGGCAGTGCATTGTGAGGGCAAGTTTAGAAACTCATCAATGTAGTCTGTATCATTTGTTTGTCTTTTTTTTTTTTTTTTTTTTTTTTTTTGGTTTTTCGAGACAGGGTTTCTCTGTGTAGCCCTGGCTGTCCTGGAACTCACTTTGTAGACCAGGCTGGCCTCGAACTCAGAAATCCGCCTGCCTCTGCCTCCCGAGTGCTGGGATTAAAGGCGTGCGCCACCACGCCCGGCAGTCTGTATCATTTAATTGAAGAATTTATTCTATTTATTTTGAATCTCACTATGGACAGGTTAGGACTTAGTCCTGTCATTTTATTGACTTTCTTCCTGTTTTTTTCTTTGCTCTTTTTTTCCCCCTTTTTTGGTCATCTTTTGTATTATTCGTTTTCATTTAGTGGCTTACTATGTGTTTTGGTCACTGTTCTATTACTTTAAAGAGAAATCATGACAAAGGCAACTCATAAAACAAATTATTTAATTGGGGGAGAGGCTTCCTTATAGTTTTAGAGGTTAGTTCATGATCATCATGTCTAGAAGCAGAGAGGCATGGCACTGGAACAGTAGTTGAGGTGCCACACCCACTCCAGTGGAGTCTGCAAGACAAGTCCAAAAACTTGGCTGCAGTCCTAAGGCAAAACATTTCACAGAAACTGGTCTCTTGGAGTCTTTGGTATCCCATAACATGGATGTGGTCCAGATATGCCCTTGTGATAGTCGGTGAAGGGTTTTTGTGTGCTTTCTTTCAGTATTGTTTTATTATAAGTGCCTCAAGGAGTGATTTCACAAATAGCTAAGTTAGATTGCACATAGCTTCTTGGCCTCCACCAGTGTCCCAATATCCTAGGCAATCATTGAGCTGACCTTGGGCTTTGAATTGCATAAGAATATTACTTATTCAGACGAAGTGCCTCCAGTTCTGATAGAGAGATAGTCCACAGTGAATGGCACTAGTAGAAGGTGTGGCCTTGTTGGAGTAGGTGAGTCTTTTTTAGAGGAAGTGTATCATAGTGGGAGTGGGCTTTGATATCTTATAAGCTCGAGTCTGGCCAATGTGTCTCAGCTGTACAACTCTCAGCTTCCTATGTAGCACCATGTCTGCCTGCATGCTGCCATGATTCTTGCCATTATGATAACAGACTAAACCTCTGAAATTCTAAGCCAGCTTTTATTAATTAAATGTTTGCCTTTATAAGAGTTGCTGTAGCAAAGGTATTTTCTTCACAGCAGTAGAAATCTTAACTATGACCGGAATCATGACAAGGTTTTCCTATAGTATCTTTGGCTCTGATCAAGACCTTTGAGTACATGTACCATGCTCAAGAAAGGGTGTTGTAGCATCTTTGTGGGTGTTATCCACTGCCTGCAGTGTGAGTGGCTGCACTATTGGCTGGTGGATGCTTTTCTAGGACTGAGATCGCTTGCTTGCTCACTTGCTATGTCACTAGCTAGCAAAGCGCTTTGGCAGTTTTGGTCCTACTATCAGTAGGAGGCCAAAGCACTAGCCCCTGAGCAGTGGTGTGGGCTGCACAGGGAGAAACATTGACTGAAAGCTAGCCCCTTCTGTGGCTTTTCCACCTGACTTTAACAGCTGTGCCTAGTCAGGAAACATGGAAAAGGTATTCTGGCATAAAACATCAAGAAATGTAGTTTTCTTCCTGGTGCTCAATGGTACTGACAGTGGAGAAGAACTCTAGCAGAGTCTGGGAATTTAGCACTCAGCCTGCCTGTCCATGGAGCTTCCGAATGATTGACTCTCTCAATCCAACCTGGGGCACAGTTACTATAGGCTCTGTGGTGTCCCTTCCTGTCTAGGAGTTAATAGTTCCCCGAGTCTGATCCAGATGAGAGGTCAGGTAAGGCTATCAGGAGTTCTGGAGGTTTTAATTTTCACTCATGCAGATCCATTTGAGTTTGGCCACACCTTCACCTCAGAGGGTAGCAGAAGTAAGTAAGGATGCTACCTACCTGAAGTAAGGATGAAGGGCAATGACCTTGGGTCCCCTACAGTGTGGGATACACAGCAGGCCTGGATTGAAGTTCCTTATGGGTTTATAAGCAGGGCAGAGAAGAAGAGGTTAATATGCTCTGACTTGGGAAATTACTGCTTCCAGCTAAAATCACAGCTTATTTTCTTCTCAAAATACAGGTTTGCAGTTTTTAATCACAGACTCTGTAATTAAGGATGCAATGAAAATGAGGCAGGTCCAAGAAGCGTCTCAAATAAACAAAGAGTTAAGATGTGATTGATCGGCTTAGAAAGACAAGAGCCCTCTGGACTGGTCTGCAGAAGTCTTTCTGATAGATAGCACACTCTTTCGTTAACCAAGCTCAGAAATGGTTCAGTACCAGTAATGACATCTGTTAATTTTCCTGACTCCCAACACACCAAGCTCTGAGCTTATTATTATTTTTATATTTGTGTGTTGTACTAAATACTTTGATTTATATGAGATATTATTCTTTATAAAAGAGAATCATGTTTTAATCAAACACTGTCATTTGGGAAATGGTTCTTTATGAATTATGCTTCTCATACTGCACCCTCAGAACTTTTTCTAGCCTGAAAGAAACAAGCAACATTATGAAGAATGTAGAAGGTTCTGCTACAGGACCGAGAATCTTTATTCTGAAAGAAATAAAAATGGAATTATCCACAAATGCCTGGTTGTATCGATAAGAATCCACTCGATGACCTCAAAATGTCAAGAGTGGACAGACACAGACACACTCCTTTGTCAGGCGCTGTGAACCCAAAACATCCAGGTGAGAAAACAAAGTTCTGTTGGGGGACACAGGAAAGTAACTGACGCATGCGCACTGAGCACCAGGGACACTGATCGATAAACACTGGCTGCTGCCGGGCAGGGTGGTCCAGCATCCAGGGCCCTGACAGATGTCAAAGAGGAAGATGGCTTCTGCATACAGTTTGCCTGACAAATCCACGTGAGTGTCTGTAAGTAGGACGGTTTGTGAAGAGCTACGGAAAACAATGTCTAGAAATTCTCGAACAGATGGCTAATGTCAAGCCACAATAACCACCACAGGGACTTGAACTTAGAAACAGACTTTCTGATTGTTGTTGTGATCTGCAACCCTCCCCACAGCTTCTGGAAGCTTCCTGATGAGTGGCTGACAAGCCATTCTGAAAGACAATGCTTTAGATTGTGGCGTGAAGTCTCAGTTTCACGCTTATCTTTTTTAGCCAAGGCAGTGGAAACCTTTAGCTGCACCAGGAGAGAGGGAGTTGAGTAGATTTTTACTCAGTGCTATCTGAATTCCAAGCATCATGTTAGACACAGAGAAAACAAAATTGTTTCTTTCCCTAGCTCCTGTGGTATGGTGCCAACTAGTACCACACATGTAAGACAAGCAGGGGGGAAAAAACCCGTATAATTAAAGTGTTCTGTGTCCTCATTCAGTCTCCGAGTAACAAACTAAATTACAAACTTAAAAGAAATGTATATTTAACACATAAATTTAATAGCAGAGAAAGAATCACAATGTATTGTTGAGACCCCAATTGCTTAGATTGGTGAACACCACAGTTAATTCATGAGAAAATAAATATAAATAGCATATACATGAAGCCACCCCGTTTATATCTTCGGATGGCTCAGGAGTTAAGACAGGCTACTCACTATAACTCAGTTGGTTCTCTTACTGAGAGAACTTAATATACTTCAGTTTCTGTTAGAAATGGTTATAATTTTTTAATGAAATAGCTAAGAAAGCAGAATAAATTGATATTTATTTCAAGCATTGCATGATTTTCTTTTTCCTTTTTTCCTTTCTAAATAATCGAGTGATTTTGACATATGCATTCTTTAAAAGAAAAAAATTGATTTAACCAAACCAATCCAGAAGCTGTTTGTTTGTTTGTTCTCTACTGTGTCCCCATGGATCTATTTTAAATACCCACATACATAGTGACATTCAAACACCACTCTTGGGAACACGAACATGTTCAGCATCTTTTGCCTCAGCATCTTCTGCAGCAACAAATGAGCTTAGAAAAATTTCTAATGAACTTAAAAGGTACAAGTTATTGTTTCTAGTCCGTTCATATAATTCGTTACCACTCAGTGGGGGAACATTTATGGTGAATTATTATCACACCCAGAGATGCTTAGTTCAGTGAAAACACGAGGTGGGTCATCTTGCAGCAGCTCACATTTGATCATCTTAATTTAAAACCAGATGTCAGCTGTGAGCCGTGGGCAAGGGTTCCCTGCCCTCTTGGATGGACTCTCTGACTGGGTTCTTCCCGTTGTCAACTCTTCTGTTGGTAAAAGTTACAATAATGTTTTGCCCATGTTTCTGATGGTCCCATATGGCCAGCTGATCCTCACTTACCTGCGGTGACAAACAAATACATTGACTGAATTAATCAGACACACACAGACACACACACACACACACACACACACCTTCACTTTTCTCTCTAGCCCAGGAGAGATCCAATGCACTGTTCATCTTAATGGTTTTGCTAGAAGACATAGGGTCTTTAACCATCACGTGCATTTATTTCAGACTGAAAGAGCTAACAGGCTTCTAGTTAATGAAGACAAAACCATGACCAGTTCTTGACGTATGTTTCAACAAAATGGTAGATTGTTCCAAACAGTTGTTGAACTGAGAAGTTTCTCCACATTCTGGGCAGTAATTACTAGCTTGTGGTGGAGGCCACAACACTCAGAGGAGGAGGCTTGCATTCAGTGTAAGCAAATTCCATTCCAGTGGGTTTGCTCACGCAGTCACACAGAGGATATTATGAAGAATTTTGAAGCAAACCCTTCATTTGGTTTTTCCCATAAGTGTGACATTAAAAAATAAGATTCTAGTTTCCATCATGTAGTTTTAGATTTATTTACAGAAAATGATGGCTTCATAGAGTCTTTTTTAAACACTAGTTTGACTAAAAGTGGTATATACATATATAACATTGCTTATTCTTTATATAAGCAAAGGCACACACATTGTGTGTGTGTGTGTGTGTGTGTGTGTGTGTGTGTGTGTGTGTGTGGTATAAACGTGATTAGGAATATATGCATGAAGGAGATTTAGTTAATACAAAGAGAAACCAAAGTAGTGAAAACCTAAAAAACCAAAGGGTTTGTATAAAAGGCCAGAGAAGATGACTATCTTAGGAGAGTGGAAACAACTTAGAATTAATCTTGCAGGGATGGAGAGTTGCTCTGTGGTTAAGGCTCATGCTGAAAACCTGCCCTGGGTTCCCAGCATCCACACTGTGGAGCACACATACCTGCAATTCCAGTTCCAGGGGACTCGATACCCTCTTCTGGCCTTTATGGGTACTACATGCACACAGTACATACAGTACATACACACACATGCATGTAATGCATGAAGGCAAATATTCACACACATAAAACATAAATCTTTATTTTAAATTAAGCTTTTCAAAGACATGGGTATGTCTGCATAGGAACCTCCTGTGCTCTGAAACAACGGTCAGCAGGGGATACTAAATGACCAAATTGACTCCTACTTCCTGTCTTTATAAATAAACTTTATCAGAACATGCTCATAATCAATTGGTCACATTTGTTGTTGCACTACAAAAGCAGAGTTAATCAATATGATCACTACTAGCTTTCAAATTCTAATGTATTAATAGCTTGCTGTTTATGTGAAAATGTTGCCTTTAGTCTCAGATTACAGCCTGACTTGACTGTGGGTCTCTGCTGAACATAAAGTTAAAAAACAGCTTAATTTTGGCGCATCTGTCAAACTTACTAGAATCTTGAGAAAGGTAATACTTTATAAAAAGCAAAATTAATAACATAGGGAAGACTGAATCTCAGCCTGACAAACAAGACTGTAATTGTGGTGAAACAGGTACGGATAGGCTGAGTGATTTGATATAAACACACACACACACACACACACACACACACACACACACACACACACACACACACACACTATTTTATGTACAAAGTTCCTTAAGAGAAAACTGGTTCTTGTCTTAGATCGAGTTACTGCTGCAGTGCTACAACGCCATGAACGAAGGAGCTGGGGAAGGAAAGGATAGATTTGTCTTAAACTTCCACATTACTGGTCATCAGTAAAGGAAGTCAGGAACTCACACAGGGCAGGAATCTGGAGGCAGGGTCTGGCTGCTGCAGAGACCATGGAAGGGTGCTGCTTACTAGCCTGTGTCCCCTACCTTGCACAGCCTGTTTTCCTATAGAACGCAGAACCACTAGCCCAGGGATGCCACCACCCACAATGGTCTGGGCCCTCAGTCATCAATCATGGATTAGGATTAAGGATATGTAGGATTAAGGCTTGCCTGCAGCCCAATTTCATGAAGGGATTTTCTCAGTTAAGGTTCCCTCCTCTCAGATGACTTCAACTTGTGTCAGGTTGACGTCAAAGTAGACAGAACAGTTATGACAAAGAGGATATGAAATGAAACATTAGACATTGTTTATCTAGATATTCCTCAGGAATGGGCTGCAGATGGCAGATCAATGCCACAGGGTGTAGTCTTCCCTAGAGAAAAGAGAGTCAGAGAAAGGAAAGTGTCTGAAAGAATAAGGGTGACAGCCCCTCTGCTCTGAGAATATCAGGCTATATGTGATCACTTATGTAAAATTACTCAGGTTTATAATTTTCTTAAAACATGCAAGAGCTGGCTTCATACCAGATTTACCAGATGAAGTCCAGGAAAAAAATGAGACCTCAGAGAGGTAAGTTCAGTACCAAAGCAGCTCTTGGGGAAGATTCTGCTCAACTCACAAGTCTGACCTTCAAGGTGCCCTTGGGTGTGGGAGCTTCGAGTTTCTCATGGGAATGGACCTTAACCAATTTATTCACCCTGCTTTCTCCAAAGTAATAGAAACAGGATGGCTACAACAAGGCTATGTTGGGAGGGTTGAGGGACCCAGCATTGAATAGTTAGAGCCACAAACAGTTCTGAAGTTCACATTACTAGGATGGTACGATAGAAATAAAAGCAGATTCAAGTTGCAAATTGCCATTTTAATTTTTTATTAATTAGAAATCACTTTATGGTAATGGCTCATACTCTTTGAGTCCATCTTACCAATAATCTGTAGAGTCAGGATATGCACTGTATTTGCTAAGGGTCACAAGGCCCTTATGATTCAAGTATCACAGAAAACAGCTATCAGACAGACAGACAGACAGACAGACAGACAGACAGTGACAGTGTGTTAGGGAAAAGCAGGGAACCTGGTGGAATGTTTTATGCTGTCTCAACTTCCCAGGTCCTAGAGTTATAGATAGGAACTAGAAGTTCTACATGAGAGTGGTATGTTTGTAATTCACTTGGTAGTACTGTATAGAATTTCATAAAATACTGTTTCATTGTGGTGAGTATTTTTGATCCATGAAAACAGTGGTTTCAGATAAAATAATAACCCAATAGGATGGCCTATTTGATTGTCAACTTGATAAAGTCTAGAATCATCTGGAAGGAGAGGGTCAATGAAGGATTTTCTAGATCAGGTGGGCCTGTGGACTTGTTTAATGAGGGTTACCTTGATTAGATTCATTGAGCTGCGAAAACCCGCCTACTGTGGGCGGCACAATTCCCTAGGCAGGGGATCCTCAACTGTGTGAGTGAAGGAGTAAGCTGAGTACAGACAAGGATGCATCCATTCTCTCTGCTCTTGGCAATGGATGTGGTGTGGTCAGTTGCTTCTGCTTCCCAACACCCTTACTTTCCTGCAGTGATAGACTAGAACTTGGAGTTGTGAGCTTAAACAAACCCTGTCTCCCTTAGGTTGCGTTTGTAGGGATTTTTTTATCATAAAAGCAAAAAACAAAACCAATATACCCATAGATACCCAATGAAAGAATTAAAAGATTGTCTTTACAAAAGTAGGAAGCATCTCTAATCCAGATAGACTGCTTCATAACCAGACAAACTACTATAAAACAGCAACCTACTATAAAACAGCATTGGTAAATCAGAAAGAACTAAATCTTTGTGATATAGATTGTCAGAAACAACTTTGACAGCACATCAAAACAATATTTAGTTTGTTCAAAGAAGTAGAAAACAAGCATGCAAGTATTTGCTAGAGTCCAGGCATTTATGAAATAGCAGAGCAGAGCTTTTCACACCAATAATTTAACAAACCTGAATCGAGATTTTTGGCAACATGTTAGAAATAGTTGAAGAGAGGATTTGTAAACTGGAAGATAAGTCAGAAATACTCAGAATTAAACATGGAAAAAATAAAATTTACATTATTAGAATAGTACTATGAGACATAGAAACACGGATATCATGATAAATGTGACTATTTTTTAAAGAAAAAAATTGTACGTGTGTGTGTGTGTTTGTGTGTGTATGTGGGGGGGGGCGTAAGGGGATAAGGAGCACACATGAGCCATGTGCTCATGTGGAGCTTAGAGGACAACCTGTGTCTCCTCTCACTATGCTGATCTCAGGAATCAAACTTATGTCATCAAGTTGGGGGCCAAGTTCACTTATTTTTTGAGCTACCAACCAGGTCCTGAATATTTTATTACATTTTTATTTACACTGAGTGTGTGTGTGTGTGTGTCCTCTCACATTGCATAGCCCTCATGTTTGCAAGTCAGAAGACAACTTTCAAGACTTGGTTTTCATCCATCTTGTTAATCATTCATGTATCAAACTCAACTTCTCAGACTTGGCAGCATATGCTCTACCACTGAGCCATCTTGCCAGCTCTAATGTAAAACTTCTAAAAAATAATTAAAAATAAAATAAAGCAGAAGAACTAGAACCATGTAGGACACACTTGTTGGATTGAAGGGAAACCTAGTCACAGGCTCAGGTTTTTGAACTTGATCTCTGACTTGTCATGAGGTTTAGGGAGGTTATGGAACCTTTGGGAGATACAGCTTTGCTGGAGAAAGCAGTCACGGAAGGTGAGCTTTGAGAGTTTACAAGTGGCTTCACATCCTGTTCTCAGCTTCTTGTGTGTAGTTAAAGAAGGGACCAGTCAGCTTCCTGCTTCAGAGGGTATGTGTCGCTGCCATGACAGACTCTCTCCAAAGCTGCGAGCCAAAATCAAGTCTTCCTTAAGCTGTCTCGAACACAGTATTTATCACAGCAACAGAATAGTAGCTTATACACCAACAGGCACAAACAAAGCTGATTTTGTTAAATAGGGACAGCCTAAAAGTTCCGAGCATTCAAACGCTGACACCATTGCATACACTAGCAAGATTTTATCGAAAGGACCCAGATGTAGCTGTCTCTTGTGAGACTATGCCGGGGCCTAGCAAACACAGAAGTGGATGCTCACAGTCAGCTAATGGATGGATCACAGGGCTCCCAATGGAGGAGCTAGAGAAAGTACCCAAGGAACTAAAGGGATCTGCAACCCTATAGGTGGAACAACATTATGAACTAATCAGTACCCCGGAGCTCTTGACTCTAGCTGCATATGTATCAAAAGATGGCCTAGTCGGCCATCACTGGAAAGAGAGGCCCATTGGACACGCAAACTTTATATGCCCCAGTACAGGGGAACGCCAGGGCCAAAAAGGGGGAGTGGGCGGATAGGGGAGTGGGGGTGGGTGGGTATGGGGGACTTTTGGTATAGCATTGGAAATGTAAATGAGCTAAATACCTAATAAAAAACGGAAAAAAAAGACATAATTATTTTTAAACAGTTGAAAAATCAAGCAAGCAACAAACAGACAGAAATGATAACACTACACCAAACCGGATCTTAAAGGAGGCAGGACATAAGATGAGAAGAAAGACAAGAGAAAATTTCACCACAATGGATATGCAGGTGGACATGATTTTTTTTTTTGTCTTTAGCTGTGTTATTTTCTTCATTTGCAAAACGTGCTCATCTAAAAAAAAGTTGCTCATCTTATAAAAGTTGACTACTGCAGCACCTTGAGGAAAATTAATAGCTTTCACTTTGTGTATCAGAAAATGCAAAAAATAAAATAAAATAAAATAAAATAAAAGTACTGAACCCAACATTTAGCACATACATTGAAGAAGTCCAACAAAGTAGGATCATAAGGGAAAAAAAAACCAGAATTCTCTGAGACACCAGGGACTTGGAAGGACCTGGTATCTGTATGACAAGGAGGCCTGTCCACTGTGGGTACAGACAGAGCAAAAAGTCAGGGCAGCAGTGAAGATAAGAGTAGAAACATGGGGTGTGATCCATCAGGCTGATGATGTTGAGCTGCATGCACAACACAAGATCAGACACCTGTGTTAAAATCGCAGCACAGCTAAAGGGCACCTTTGCCAGACCACTCAGGATAGCCTCAGACTGAGGTCATTGCCTCTGGAAAATGTGGTGTGGAGGGCATGAGGGGTGATAAGGAGTAGAGAAGACTGGAGTGTGTGAGTGTGGAGGGAAGGGAGGGAGGACACCTCAGGCCCTGTGGAGACTGGGAGAGCAAAGACAATGTGTTAATCACTTTTCCTGTGGCTGTAACCAAATGCCTGAAAGGATTAGGATTGGGATGTGAAGGTGGGAGCACAGTGTACCTGGAGATTGACTGCACCCACACTCAGGAAGCACAGAAGAAACAGGTCCTATTGTCTGCTCCTACTGACCCAACTCATCCTGCAAGACTCCACTTCCTAAAAGTTCCACATCTTTCTCAAACGGTGGGAGGAGCTGGGAACTAAGCACTCAAATCCATGAGCTTATGGGGGCACGTTAGAGAATTAAACCAGGATGGAAAAGAAGAACAGAAAACAGAGAAGAGTGGAAGTGAAAAAACGATGAGAAGATGGGGAGGGGGAGGCTTCATATTAGTCACCTGTCTTGTTGCTGTGCCAAAATACCCAGACGAAGCTGTTTAAGGAAGACTTTAAACTGGCTCCCAGTCTGAGAACCCAGGTCGTCATGGTGACAGGAGTAGGAGACAGTAGTTTTGCTATGCCTGCAGTCTGACAACAGAGAGCAGTGAAGTCTGGAGCTCAACTCCTCAGCTAGCATTCTCGTTCCTCTTCAGTGCAGAGCCCCAGCTGATGGAATAGCGTCCACCATACTTAGGGTGGTTTTTCCCACTTCAGGCAAACTGGTCCCGAAGTCCCTCATGGACATGCTCTGAGATGTGTCTCACTGGGGACTCGGATCCTGCCAAGTTGGCAATCTTCAGCCATGGAAAACTGCATTCATAAAGGAAATCTGAAAGAAGAAATGAGAAGAGGAGTGTTAGAATAGAGGAGACTTAGCTCCATCTTGCAAATGTCCTGGAAACCGAGGAGTGTGGTTCATTAATTGTTGTTACTTCTTGCCAAAAAACCCATAGATATCATTTTGGATGTTAAATTAAATATTTTCAAGTATGTGTGTGGAGCACAGCATAGCATCACGAAATCACTTGTTCAACATATATGCAAAGTTCAAATGATTTGTCTTCTCTGGTTTGTCTCCTGTTTGGGCACAAATGTGTTTCTTCCTACCCACTGATGTTGGTGAATAACTTGTCCCTGTGAACCATTTGTCTCTGTCATAACCCATCATGGATGGACGCCAGTACCACAACTCAAGCAGGAGAAGAGACAAGAACCGGTGGGAAAAGCTGCTTCCTGGCTTGCTTCCACTGGTTTTTAATATAGCCCAGGACCACCTGCCCAGGGGTGGGTGTACCTACAGGGAGTTGGATATTCATGTATCAATCGTTAATCAGGAAAAGCCTCACAGGCAGGGCACAGGCCAACCCAAAGGAAGTAATTGCTCAACTGAAGGGCGCTCTCTCTTCTACAGCGACTCTAGGTTGTGTCCAGCTGCCAAAACCAATCAGCATGGATTTTTAATTCCATTTTTGTTAAAGCTCTGACTTGACAACCATTTTCATAACTAATTACGATTTGGTGGGAAAAATAAACTACATTTGTTTGGGTTTTCTGAAAGGCAAGAAGAAATGAACATTTAGAAATGGTCCTTAAGTCTTCCATCCACTGCTGCATACCCTTTGTCATCTGCTTAGTGAAGTGGTTCATGGCTTCAGAATGTATTTCACATGTATAATGGCCTTACGAGAAGAATTACGAATTTTTTGGTATGTATGTTAAAGAGATGTGAATGTGTGTGTGTGTGCGCGTGCGTGCCTGTATGTATTCACATGTGTGGAAGTCAGAGGACATCCTGTCCACTCTTCCTATCTTGCTCTAAGCTTTCTTTTCAATGACATCCTCAGACTGCTTGGACTGGTTTCCACAGATTCTCCTGTCTGTGTCTCCCATTTCCCACTAGGTGGTGCCACAGTTACAGACAATTGTGCTACTTTGTCTGGTTTCTGGGGATGGAACTGAAGTGGTCAAGTATCCCTGGCAAAAGCCTTTATTTTCACCCAGAGAAAGAATTACGTATATGGTAATATAGTAAATCTATTATCTATTATATTATATTACATTATATATTATGTTATATATTATATAATATGCTAATATTAGATAATAACATAAATAATATATATGGTGTATATTGTATATACATATACATATAAGGTAGTATACTATGTTAACACAGCTCTAGAAATTTAAGGGAGACAAAAATAAAATGTAACAAAAGCTTTATTTCATGCTTTATCCAAAACATTCTCCTTATTTCTTTTTAAATTATATATGACGAATGCAAAATTGTAGTTTTGTGTAGAATTATCTGCAAATGAGTCATTACATCATTATGGAAAGTTAGTTGTTAAACTAACCAGAGCATTGCTTAAATAATTTGTGGCAATCCTTTCTTGGAATTTTCCAAACAAGTATTTTTGGGCTGAATGTGACCCATTTTTTTGCATTGCCCTTTTTTTTTTTATTAAAGCGAAGACTATACACTTATTTCACAGATTAAACACTCCATTCTACAGAATGAATTCAATTACCTGTTTTCTCAACTTAAATTCACTGGCAAGAGATGTTAATTCCATTCTGTTGAGCTGCGAAGGCATTTTGCATGCTCCCCGACAGACACCAGGCAGACCAGCAAAAATCCACGGTCTTCCCCCAATATATCCGAGTGGTTTCCTCCCATTTTTATGTGATGGAGTAGTGAACTGCGCAGGATTAGCAAACAAAACTAAAGTCTTCTACAGTGTTCACACTCTCATAGCTGCGGTTTGTAGTCCCTTTGAACAAACCTTAATTCACGAATCTTTTCTGGCTTAATTACAGTTAAATACTGGGGTGGCGGTGAGGTAAGGGTTGGTTGGCACTGATAAAATAATTTTGGCGGGGCTTAAGAGTGGTTTTGTCTGTTTTGTTTTGTTTGTTTTGTTTTTGCTTTTTTTTTTAAGGGGGGGCAGTTAATGAAATATATTCAATAGCTTTGCAGTCAGAAAAATGTAGCAATAGAGACGCCTAACTCTCTGGTCTACGTCCAGTTCACTCATCACGCTATAGCTGGGGAAAAGGCAGAAATGAATGTTCTAACTAAACAAAGGAATTCGCGATGTTTTTAGAATCAGGGCTCTATTCTTCCTCAGTTTAGGGTACAGGCAGTTTACGTCCATAGGACTTGAATGTGTTGTCTTCTCTATCGCTTTTGATTGTTTTCTGACCTCACACAAGAAAAGGCAGTAGGACATCCTTCCAGATCCTTTTCTTTGCCCCCATCCCTTGGCAAGAAGGAGGAATTAGCTCTGTAACCAGATCTTCCCAGCTGCATTTAATTTAAGGCACGAAACCAGCCACTGTAGCAGCCAGATAGGATATAAGCAGCAGGGGGCAGTGTTGACTCGTGCTTGAACCATCTCTGGGCGCAGAAAGTTTGATGTTTGGAGGGATTCCTGTGGCAAAATTGTATGACATATGCCCTATATTTGCATTATTTGGCTTCAGTTCATATATTGCAAGTTGATTCCCTTAAAGGGGAAATTTATTGACCCGATTCCTAGTCACGTTTTCTTTTCTTTTCTTTTCTTTTCTTTTCTTTTCTTTTCTTTTTTCTTTTTCTTAAGAAACCTCACGCGGCATCACACAAATAAACCGAGGCAGGGGAATAATCTGAGTGCGGTTGGTGGTGTGTGACACTTTAAAAAAATCAAATTTAAACTGCATTTTATTTATTTCTATTTTCTTATAGTTTTTCTCCCCCCCCCAGGCCAAAATCGAAACCAAACGTTATTAGATTTCCTTTGGCTAGAGAATGTCAAGGGGAGAAAAGCCCCACAGGGGATCAAAAATTCCAAACTGGGTTTGTAAGAGGAAACTGTCCCTGTAGAAGCTGCCATTGTTTCAGCTGAAGCCTACAGACTGCTCTGTGGACAGAATTCCTGCTATGAGACTAACCGCGCGCCATGGGTGCCAGCGCGCCCCTCTCTTCCTTTGAGAAGTTGGAGCTTAGCTGGCATCGAGGCCTTGGACCCGAGGGACAGCGAAGAGGGGCGCAAGCTCACGAATCGGGAAGGGCTGGGGTTCTGTTGAGCGGCAGTTTGCTCGAACACTGCCCCTGACGAGGACACGAAATGGTTAAAGCTCAGCAGCCGCGCGCATTCCCAGACAGGCTTTGCCTAATCCTTCCTCCCGCGTTAACAGACCCTCGCCCCAACCTTTCTTTCATTTCCCTCGACCCCCTCCACCGAGTTATTACCAGCCTAACAGCCTAATGGCACCCCCAGCTCCGGACACTAAACTTATTTCCAAACCTGACCCCACCTCCATCTATTCCGCGGCTGCCTCTTGCTGTGATTGCGCCTACGCCGGCCAAGGTTTGACCAAAAGGGAAAATAAATAAATAGAAAGGAGTTGGGGGTGGTCGCCCCCTTCTTAGCGCCTCCGCCGCCGTGGGGCTCGCCCACCTCCCGCCCACAGCCTCGGAGGCCACGGTGACGAACGTCGCCCCAGCCAGTGGCGGCTGGAGGCTAGGGCGGCGGGGACGCGGGGCGGGGCTGTGGCCAATGAGCTGTAGCGGGGCAGGGCCCGCGGGTGACAGGACCAGAGCAGGGGAGTGGCGGCCACTGGAGTCCGGGAGCACCGAGGGGCGAGCAAAGTTTCTCAGTCCTGCTCGCGATCGCGGACAACCCTCCCCCTCCGTGTGTGCGCGCGTGTGTGCGAGTGCTTGTGTGCGCGCAGCGGGGAAGGGGCGGGGAGAGTGCGAGGGACCAGGAGAGGCAGCGGGGGACTCGCCGGGCTCCAGATACGTCGAAGTGCCACCTCGGAGTCCCGGCTGCAAAGGAGCGCGTCCACACGGCGCACCGAGCAGCTGCCCCGCACCTCCGTGCCCCCATCGCCCGCGGGGACCGCGACGGAGGGACCCACCCCACTCCAAACACAAAGCCTGGAGGATTACAAAGTGAAACTGACCCGGGACAATAAAAGCACAGATCCCAGGACAAGGGCGAGGAGCGCTCGGGGGCGCTGGTGCCCGCTGACGCCCGGGGAAGAGCCCCTGGCATGGTGAGGGGAGGGGACTCCGGGACCAAGCGCTGCCGCTGCTGTCCGACCCCCGTGGCGCTGAGGAGGAAGGGAAACCCGCGCTCAGTGGACTTACAAATGATGCCGGCGCGGAGGTGAAGGATGCGGAGCAGTGCCTGCGGCAGCCTGGGCTGGACCTCGGGCTTCGACCCGCGGCGAGAGCAAAGGCAGCCCGGGCTGCCCGCAGAGGCACGGAGCTGAGAGCTGCGGGAGTGGGGAAGCGGAGCCCTGGCAGCCTCCGCTGCAGGGGGAAGGAGCCCGACCCACAGACCACCTTCCAGGCTCGCCCGGAACGAAACCAGAGAAGAGTCTTCGCAGCTAGCTTCGGGCTCTCCCGGCTGTCTCCAGGGTGCAGGGGCTCTGTGGCCCTTGGCCCTGCGCTTTTTGGCGTCCCGTTCCGGGGTAAGTTCTAAAGTTTTTTGGAGAGACGTGAGTGCAGTAAGAGGCTCCTCGGATCTCCGAAATCCAGGCCGCCTCTAGCAACTCCGGTCCGCGTCCAGGACGCTCAGACTTGGGATTTCAATCTAAGAGTCTAGAGGCCTGGAAACTTTCACCGGAGAGCCCAGGGATGCTCCGTCGCCTTTCGCCTCACTCTCTTCTGCGTTGCGCGACTTACCGGCCACCTAGAGCCTTCTCCAGAGCGCCTGTCCCTCACCCACTCTTCTGAACTGCAGAGGTCTCTGGCCAAACTGGCTTTTTACTGGCGCCACTCAGAAGTCTTCCAGACCATCCCGTTTCCTTCACCTTGTTTCTCTTCTTCTCCAGGTTCCTGGAAACTAGGACCATGAACTTGGCCGCAAACCGGGCTCCTGGCCGCAGGCGGCTCCCGCTACCTTCTCCATCTCTGTGCCAGCTCCTGAGAGTCTGGGGGCTGCTATCACTGCTCCCCGGCTCCGCCCGAGTCCAAGCGGCCGAACAGCGCCAGGTGTTCCAGGTGATGGAAGAGCAGCCCCCAGGGACTCTGGTGGGCACCATCCCAACGCGTCCTGGCTTTACCTATCGTCTCAGTGAAAGCCACGCCCTGTTCGCGATTAACAGCAGCACCGGAGCGCTGTACACCACCGCTACCATCGACCGCGAGAGCCTGCCCAGCGATGTGGTCAACCTGGTGGTCCTTTCCAGCTCCCCCACATACCCTACCGAGGTGCGAGTGCTGGTGCGTGACCTCAATGACAACGCCCCAGTCTTCCCAGACCCTTCGATCGTGGTCACCTTCAAGGAGGACAGTGGTAGCGGGCGTCAGGTCATTCTGGACACCGCCACGGACTCTGACATCGGCTCCAACGGTGTGGACCACCACTCCTACCGCATCGTCAGCGGCAACGAGGCGGGCCGCTTTCGGCTGGACATCACCTTGAACCCCAGTGGCGAGGGAGCGTTCCTGCACCTGGTATCCAAGGGCGGGCTGGACCGCGAAGTCACACCTCAGTACCAGCTCCTGGTGGAGGTGGAGGACAAGGGTGAGCCAAAGCGGCGGGGTTACCTTCAGGTCAACGTAACTGTACAGGACATTAACGACAATCCCCCGGTGTTTGGCAGTTCCCATTACCAGGCGGGGGTGCCTGAAGACGCAGTTGTGGGCTCCAGTGTCCTGCAGGTGGCGGCGGCGGACGCAGACGAGGGCACCAATGCAGACATCCGTTACCGGCTGCAAGATGAGGGAACCCCCTTCCAGATGGACCCAGAGACGGGGCTCATCACCGTGAGAGAGCCGCTAGATTTCGAGGCCCGGCGACAGTATTCGCTAACAGTTCAGGCCACGGACCGGGGCGTGCCCTCTCTCACCGGGCGCGCCGAAGCGTTTATCCAGTTGTTAGATGTCAATGACAACGACCCGGTAGTGAAGTTTCGCTACTTCCCTGCCACCTCGCGCTATGCTTCGGTGGATGAGAACGCGCAGGTGGGTACAGTGGTGGCTCTGCTCACCGTGACTGACGCTGACTCCCCAGCAGCCAACGGAAACATTTCAGTGCAGATTCTCGGGGGCAATGAGCAGCGCCACTTTGAGGTGCAGAGGAGCAAGGTGCCCAACCTGAGCCTCATCAAGGTGGCCAGCGCCCTGGACCGGGAGCGCATCCCTTCATACAACCTCACAGTCTCGGTCTCGGATAACTCCGGGGCGCCCCCTACCGCCGAGGTCCAGGCTCGTTCGTCTGTGGCCAGCTTGGTGATTTTTGTCAATGACATCAATGATCACCCTCCGGTCTTTGAGCAGCAAGTATACAGAGTGAACCTGAGCGAGGAGGTGCCTCCGGGGAGCTACGTGAGTGGGGTGTCGGCCACCGATGGCGACTCTGGTCTGAATGCTAACCTGCGTTACAGCATTGTCTCCGGAAATGGGTTGGGCTGGTTTCACATTAGTGAGCACAGTGGACTGGTGACTACCAGTGCTGCCGGGGGCCTTGACCGTGAACTTGCTTCCCAGATTGTACTAAATATTAGTGCCCGAGACCAGGGGGTCCACCCCAAGGTATCCTATGCCCAGCTTGTGGTAACTGTCCTGGATGTCAATGATGAAAAGCCGGTGTTTAGCCAGCCTGAAGGTTATGAGGTGTCTGTGGTTGAAAATGCTCCAACTGGGACAGAGTTGCTGGTTCTCGGGGCAACAGACAGGGATCTGGGTGACAATGGGACAGTGCGCTTCTCCCTGCAAGAGGCAGAGAATGACCAAAGGCTCTTCCGCCTGGATCCGGTATCTGGGAGGCTGAGCACTGCCTCCTCCCTGGACAGAGAGGAACAAGCCTTCTACTGTCTATCGATTCTAGCCACAGACCTGGGTTCCCCTCCCCAGTCGTCCACAGCTCAGGTAAATGTCAGTCTTCTGGATATAAACGATAACAGCCCTGTGTTCTACCCAGTCCAATACTTTGCTCATATCCAGGAAAATGAGCCTGGAGGTAGCTATGTCACCACAGTGTCTGCTACCGACCCAGACATGGGTCCCAACGGAACTGTTAAGTACAGTATATCAGCTGGGGACAGGTCTCGGTTTCAGATTCATGCGAAGAGTGGGGTCATTTCTACAAAAATGGCCCTAGATAGAGAAGAGAAAACAGCATACCAGCTGCAAGTAGTGGCCACAGATGGGGGCAATCTACAGTCTCCCAACCAGGCCATCGTAACTGTCACAGTGTTAGACACACAAGACAACCCACCTGTGTTCAGCCAGGCTGCCTACAGCTTTGTGGTCTTTGAGAACGTGGCTCTGGGGTATCATGTGGGCAGTGTTTCTGCAACTACAATGGACCTCAATGCCAACATCAGTTATCTCATCACTACCGGGGACCAGCGAGGGATGTTTGCTATGAATCCTGTCACAGGGCAGCTGACCACAGCAAGTGTCATTGACAGGGAAGAACAGTCCTTTTATCAGCTGAAAATAGTGGCCAGTGGGGGAGCCGTCACGGGAGACACTGTGGTTAACATCACAGTGAAAGATTTGAACGACAACGCCCCCCACTTCCTCCAGGCAGTGGAAAGCATAAATGCTGTGGAGAACTGGCAGGCGGGACACAGCATCTTCCAGGCCAAAGCCGTGGACCCGGATGAGGGTGTCAACGGTAGGGTGCTCTATAGTCTGAAGCAGAACCCCAAGAACCTGTTTACTATTAATGAGCAGAATGGTAACATTAGTCTGCTGGGGGCCCTAGATGTCCACGCTGGCTCATACCAGGTAGAAATCGTGGCCTCTGATATGGGTGTCCCTCAGCTGTCCTCCAGTATCCTTCTGACAGTTTACGTGCATGATGTAAATGACAACCCACCAGTGTTTGATCAGATTTCCTACGAGGTCACACTCTCCGAGTCAGAGCCTGTGAATTCTCGATTCTTCAAGGTACAAGCTTCAGACAAAGATTCTGGAGCAAATGGGGAAATAGCATACACGATCACAGATGGGAACAACGGGGATGCCTTTGGCATATTCCCAGATGGCCAGCTGTATATAAAAAGTGAACTGGATCGTGAACTTCAGGACAGATATGTGTTACTGGTTGTTGCCTCTGACCGGGCAGTGGAGCCTCTAAGTGCTACTGTGAATGTCACTGTGCTTTTAGAAGATGTGAATGACAACAGGCCTTTGTTTAATAGCACCAATTACACATTTTACTTCGAAGAGGAGCAGAGAGCTGGGTCCTTCGTAGGCAAAGTCAGTGCTGTGGACAAAGACTTCGGGCCAAATGGGGAAGTCAGGTATGCTTTTGAGGTGACACAGCCAAATTTCGAGTTGCACGCTGTCACTGGGGAGATCACCAGCACTCACAAGTTTGATAGGGAGTCCCTCATGAGGAGAAGGGGGACAGCAGTATTCAGCTTCACAGTGACAGCCATGGATCGGGGCCTCCCTCAGCCCCTCAAGGACCAGGCCACTGTGCATGTCTACATGAAGGACATCAACGACAATGCCCCTAAGTTTCTAAAAGACTTTTACCAAGCTACAGTATCCGAGACGGCGACCAATCTGACCCAGGTCTTACGAGTGTCTGCCTCCGACGTGGACGAGGGAAGCAACGGTCTCATTCATTACTCTATCCTCAAAGGAAACGAAGAAAGACAGTTTGCCATAGACAGCTTCTCTGGACAGGTGACTCTTGTAGGCAAGCTAGACTATGAAGCAACCTCAGCCTACTCTCTCCTCATCCAGGCAGTGGATTCAGGGGCCATTCCCCTCAACTCAACCTGCACCCTGAGTATCGATATTTTGGATGAGAATGATAACACCCCCTCTTTCCCAAAGTCAACACTATTCGTGGATGTTTTGGAAAACATGAGGATTGGCGAACTTGTATCCTCCGTCACTGCCACTGACTCTGACTCGGGTGTCAATGCTGACCTACACTACACTATTACAGGGTCAAACAACCATGGGACTTTTAGTATTAGCCCCAACACTGGGAGTATCTTTCTGGCCAAAAAGTTGGACTTTGAGACACAGTCTTTATATAAATTAAACATAACAGCGAAAGACCAGGGGCGGCCTCCTCGATCGTCCACGATGTCAGTGGTGATCCAGGTACGGGACTTCAATGACAACCCCCCCAGCTTTCCTCCGGGAGACATTTTTAAGTCAATAGTGGAGAACATCCCCCTTGGTACGTCTGTTATTTCCGTGACAGCGCATGACCCAGATGCAGATATCAACGGGCAGCTGTCTTACGCCATCATCCAACAGATGCCCCGAGGCAACCACTTCAGCATAGACGAAGTCAAAGGAACCATCTACACCAGTGCTGAGATCGACCGGGAATTTGCCAACCTCTTCGAGTTAACGGTGAAAGCCAATGACCAAGCAGTGCCGATAGAAACCAGGAGGTACGCTCTGAAAAATGTGACCATTTTGGTGACCGACCTCAATGACAATGTCCCAATGTTTATATCTCAAAATGCACTGGCTGCAGACCCGTCAGCCATGATTGGTTCTGTCCTGACTACCATCATGGCTGCAGACCCGGATGAAGGTGCCAATGGCGAGGTCGAGTATGAGATACTCAATGGGGACACAGACACCTTTACTGTGGATCGTTACAGTGGGGATCTTCGAGTGGCTTCTGCCTTGGTGCCTTCACAGCTCATCTACAACCTTATCGTATCAGCCACAGACCTGGGCCCAGAGCGGAGGAAGTCAACCACAGAGCTAACTGTCATTCTCCAGGGCCTAGATGGGCCTGTTTTCACACAGACCAAGTACATAACCATCTTGAAGGAAGGGGAACCCATTGGCACCAATGTCATCTCCATAGAAGCAGCCAGCCCCAGAGGGTCAGAAGCTCCAGTGGAATATTACATCGTTTCTGTTCGTTGTGAAGAGAAGACTGTCGGACGTCTCTTTACCATTGGACGGCAGACGGGTGTCATTCAAACTGCAGCCATTTTGGACCGGGAGCAGGGTGCGTGTCTCTACCTGGTGGATGTTTATGCCATAGAGAAGTCCTCTGCCTTTCCCAGGACACAGAGAGCAGAGGTAAGAGCTTGTATTCTTTTATTTGTTCTCAATAGGCTTAAAAATTCTTTTCTTCATATTTACTCTATGATTCAACTATGTTTTTATGGCTACTTTAATAAATAGGGACAATTGAAGCAGGTTGTCACACACTGACAGTTTCAGAAAATGCAGCTGCAATCCAGGTTGTCATCAATAATGAATTTTTAAAAATATACTTTAATGTCCCTTATCAGCAATCATGAGTGTAAGGCTGCTGCCACCTCTTTAGCCACTTGCAGAATTGAATGAAGCCCATTTGTATGAGCAGCGCCACTGTACTAACCTAGATCTCTCTATTAAAAAAAAAAAAACAAACCTGGCTTGTGGGTGGAAAGTCTCAGAGTTAAGAAATCCCTGTTCTAAGGGGAAGAGCTTTGCTAGAACTCTGAATGGATTAGATTTCTGAGTTGAGTGAAGCAGGAGCCTGCGTGGCAGTTTACATCGGAACAATACTGACTTTTCCATCCTCAGAAAGCTTGGTGGATTCTTTATAGACAGCGAATAATTTCAGTGTGCAGAGCTAAGTCTGTGGAGGTTCCCGACTCCTGCCTGTAGGGCTTACAAACTGGCATGGATTAAATACTTCCTTTTCCCCTGTACACGCAGGTGTCTGTGAACAGTTAGGTCAGATGTGCCAGCCACTCTGGTTCTTGCGATAAAAGAATGCTGTTAGATGTGGTGGTGCAGGCACTTGTGCTGTCTCCAGGTGGGGAACAAACCTTTTTCAAGCCCATCCCCCAGAAGGTACAGACTGCTTCCACCCATCCTCATCCTCGTATCGTCTGCCTTCCTTTCTATTAAGTGCCTTTGTTCCAGGGTTGTGGGAAAGTCGCCAAGAATTGATACAGCTACCTTCTGGAAAGCTCCATTGACGCTTTCTGAGTTCTTCCTCCCACTTCCCACTCCCCTCAGAGATGTTTTAGCATCTGTCACTCATCCAAGAATTCAAAATATCAAGTGTGGTTTCTGATGCTTGGCAGAGGTCCAACTACAACACGCTGGTGGAATGGAGGCTGCTATGTTTGTTTGCCTGCTTTCTCCTTGTGGGAGATGAAGGATGCTCTGCTTTGGAGTGCTGGCTTTTATTGTTAGCTTTTGAAATTCCCTGTGATTATTTATTTTTGAGATCGCTAGCTGGATGCATCCTATGGATGGCACTCAGAGGGCATTAGCATTCATTAGAAATATAATTCCCAACAGGGCTGTAATTGTAAGTGGATCTCAATTTTTCCTTGCACATCCTGACCCCGAGAGGCTTCCAAGTCAAGTTGTCTCCTTACACCCACTATAAAGATCTTGACATCAGAGGTCTCTGTTCAGCTCAGGTCATGATTTACGTGTAATTTTTGATTTGAGTTTATTGCCTGTCTCCCGTTTTCTTCTCTGTAGTTATTTCTGAGATGAGCAGCTTTGATTAGTTTGAAAAGCAAAATATTTACTGAGGGTTGGCAATTAAGACTCTGGATAATGACTGCGTTTGTTGAACAGGGGGCATGGGTAGGTGTTTATGTCAGTCAACTGCTTTTATCAGAGGGTTGCAGAACAAGGGAAGGAATATTCCTGGCTGCCATTAGATCTATCATGATTGTGATATGTATCCATTCTAAAGGGGAAGGTTGGTTTGCCATAAATGTATTAGACAGTGATATCTCCGAAACATTCATAAAGGCTAAAAATAATCATTACAAATAATTTTTCTTAGGAATGGGGACAGTATGCTACAGTGTCTCTTTAACTTCAATTAACATCAGTGTGACAGGCATTCTTTTGGGCTTCCTGTGACTTCTGCATTGAGAAACCAAAGGAGAATCAACCTTTGTTGATTGTGTGTCTATCTGTGTGAATGTATCTCTGTGCATGAATATGTGTTTGTTGTGTACTTGTTTCTCTTATTCTCTTGTGTGTGTGTGTGCCTATTTGTGTGTATGTGTGCCTGTTTGTGTGTGTGTTCCTGATTGAGTGTGTGTTTGTGTGAATGTATCTGTATATGAATGTGTATTTCTGCATCTCTCTCCCTCTCCCTCTCCCTCCCCTTTCTGCCTCCCCCTCTCCCTCCCCTTTCCCCCTCCCCTCCCCCTCCCCCTCCCCCTCCCCCTCCCCCTCTCCCTCTCCCTCTCCCTGTCTGTCTGTCTCTGTCTCTGTCTCTGTCTCTCTCTGTGTGTGCTTGTGACACACCCATATATCAGGATACCCTCTATACACTGAAGTGCTCAAATTATAAACCAACTTTGAGTTCCTCTGGTACAGCTCTGCTGAAATTTAAAGCAAATGCTTTGTTTACTTCTCATGCCCAACGAACACTGAAAGCAGTGGTTTATATTATATTATTAACTTTCACATTATTATTGATCATATTTTTCCCACATATAAATTAAACTAGCTAGTTTTTCATTATGTTCAATTGATTTATTATGATTCTGGAAAGAGGATCCTCGGTGTCAAGGAAGGGTTACTTGTGCACCGTTTGCAGGTTCAGACTTTCTGCTGAATTTGAAAACAGGGATTTGTCTGACCTGATAGAGGTCCAGGCTGATGCACATGGCTCAGGCCAATGTCACAGCAGATCACATTCTATGTAATAAGAAGGACAGGAGAGAAGATGGACAATTGGCCTGCTTTCTCTGTCGAAGGCTTGGTTTGGGCACAGATTACATTTGATATTGCTTACACTGGACATTTGCCCAAGGGACACATTCTCTCACTCTGCCTGTAAGAGCTAAAGGCTGGCAGGGGCAGGAATGCCTCCAAAGTAATTCTGTCTTCTGTAATATGTCAATTAATTAATTATTTTGATCGAAAATTAAAATATATTTCATCCACAAACTTCCAACTTAGGGTCTCAGACATCATGATGACCAGGGGCTTTGTTTCATCAGTCGTTGTTATTTCAGACTCTTATTCTTTTACCCAGCATGCAGTAGGGGCTGCAAACGTGTTACTACTGAGTAAGATGGTAGACGAACCAAGACTAGAGTACAGCTTCCTCGCGGAGGAGCGAGTCCAAGAAAAGCTGCGGGAAGGGAGGATGTTGGCGAATTTGACTGATCAGTTGAGTATGGGCAGAGAATAGTAACTACCTCTGCTCTATAAATGACATGAGAATTGTCAGAAAGTCGAGACAACAGAGGGAAGTGAACGGGTGGTCTGACATGAAAGGGGCTGCACCCACTGGGATCGCAGACGCTGCATTGCAGGCCGTGGATCTCTCGGCCCTCTTATGTTCCCTTGAAACTCTCCAAGGGCTTCCTGATGAAGAGCGTCTCTCAACTATTTTTCTTTACTTGTTGTGGTGGCTTGAATGAGAAATGTCCTGCATAGGCTTCTGTATTTTGTAATTTTTAGGAGGTGGAGCTTTGTTAGAGGAATCACTGGGGGAGGCGCGAAGATCTTATAGCCCCGCCCTATTTCTTGCTTGGCTCTCAGCTTCCCGTTTGCAGTTGATATGCGACTTTCTGCCATGCTTGCCCTTCACTACGGACTTTTATCTCTCGACACCATAAGCCAAAATAAATGGTTTTGTCTGTAAATTGCTTTTGATTGTAGTATTTCATCTCATCACCAGAAAAGTAACTAATGTGGTAGTTTAAACTAAGCAACAGAAAAATATAGCATACTGATTTATTAACATTATAAGGAATACAACATTCTTTTTTGTTTAAAGATGTTACATGTTCAAGTTTGAAAATGGAAATATCTCACATTTAAATTTTTTCTTTGGCTCATGACTTACAGAATATAGTAGGAGTCTCAAACTTTGTTTTTCTAGTTGAATACAATGAGTTGTTTTTGTTTACTTTTTCTTCTATTGAAATATTGAGATTAATCCATCCTCAGAAAGGGAGGTTGAATGGGGTAAAGGAAAAGTGTTTTGATTTGGTGCCCTATTCAGGTAATTATTGATTTTACCATCCCTGTAGGGACAATGCCTTGGGACTTAACTGGCACCCCACCAGAAAACCAGTCAGCCGCTTTCCCTGTGTAGTTATGCAAATATCATGGTCTATGCCATGTTGCAGTTGGATCGTTCCCTGTTTAAGCTATATCCATCAGCCATCTGTAACTCAGAAAATACTGGTGTAAATGACAGAGACTTTGTGAGACAGGGAAGATTTTAGTAGTTTATTTTGTGAATTCCAAATATTATTGTTTTAACTGATGGAAAACCTAACATTTTGATGTTTTTGTGTGTGTGTGAATGTGTTTATGTGTGTGTGTACATGTATATGTATAGATGTGTTTATAGGTGTTATATGTATATATTTGTCTTAGTCAGGGTTTCTATTCCTGCACAAAACATCATGACCAAGAAGCAAGTTGGGGAGGAAAGGGTTTATTCAGCTTACACTTCCACATTGCTGTTCATCACTTAAGGAAGTCAGGACTCAAGCAGGTCAGGAAGCAGGAGCTGATGCAGAGGCCATGGAGGGATGTTACTTACTGGCTTGCTCAGCCTGCTCTCTTATAGAACCAAGACTACCAGCCCAGAGATGGTCCCACCCACAAGGGGACCTCCCCGCTTGATCACTAATTGAGAAAATGCCTTACAGCTAGTTGGATCTTGTGGAGGCATTTCCCCAACTGAAGCTCCTTTCTCTGTGATAACTCCAGACTATGTCAAATTGACACAGAACTAGCCAGTACAATATGCAAATGCTTATGTGTGATTTTGTTTGAGTGTATATATATGTATGTATATATAAAGATATACACACATATATAGATATATATGTGTGTGTATATATACATGTATGTATGCATGTATGCATATGTTTGTATGGATGTGTATGTATATGTGTATATACGTGTGTGTGTATTTATTGTGATATAGTTAAGCATTGCTAGTCTGACAGATTATTACATAACATGCTTATTTTTGTGATGACAGTCCATAGCATACACTCCCTTTATATGTTTCACAAATACAGTGTATAAATACTTATGGTTGCTTTGCTCTATATTAAGTCTCCTGTAATGCATTCCTCTTAATAGCAGTGGTATATGCTTGATCACATCTGACCATCTCCTGTCCAAATACTCCAGACTCTAGGAACTCCACTGACCTCTCCTCCTGTGCCATCAGCTTTCAGGTATGAGCGAGTCACAGAGATCATGTGGCATCCGTATGTGCTTGGTGATATCACTCAGCATCATACCTCCAGTCTCCTCCATGGAGCTGCAGATGCGAGCCTCAGTGCTCTGACAAACCTGGAGTGCCATGCACATGCATCCTGTGTTCTTCAGATGGTCATATAGGTTAGGTTGGTTTTATAGTCCGGCTCCTTCACAGTGCTCAGTTAGCATGGAAGGAAGTTGGCTCTCCAAGGTCTGCATTTCGATCCTTCTGGGTATTGCATCCTGTGGCATTTCTTTCGTGTTTGTACAGAACTTCTCTAGTCTTTTCTGTGACAGAACTACCAGTTCGCATTTCACTGCTACAGTTCAGATGTTGTGGGCTCTGTCCCTGTCATGTCACTACTGAGATGTGTTGGATCCCTGCATAGGTGCAGCTGGGGGCGGGCATTTAGGATATTTATGACATCCTTAAAGGAGACCAGTGTCATGACCCATTTCTCATCCTCTTGGTTCTCTGGCTCATGATGTAGCTAGTTCCTGCCACCATAGAACATGGTTCTTCTGACTCAATCTTCTTCTAGCTCACCACTGGCCCAAATCAAGGATGCCAATGGGTCATGAACCACAGCCTTCAAAGCTGTAATCCACACTAACCCTTTATCCTCATAATCTGGTCATCCCAGAGATTTTGTTATAGTCACAGTAAACTGACCAGCACACCAAGCATTGGTATATGTGAGTAAATTCTTCACCACATCTGCGGCACTAATCTTGTGTTTAGATGTTGATCTTTCTAACTGGAGTGGAACATGACATCCTAGTTTTGGTTCATGTTTACCTGAAGCTCTTTGATGTTGAACAATCATCTACAGACCTGCAGGCCACCTGTGCAACTTCTATTACATCGTATGCCCATGATTTAACTCTGGTGCTTACTCCGATGCCATTGAAATGTTTAAACT